>NW_018164536.1:263967-266430 GCF_001263595.1 Phalaenopsis equestris
TAGTTTTTTTTTAGTAGTGTTTTAATAATATAAAACTCAAAATATTTCATCAAATGATCCACATAGATTCCTTTGATCATTTGTTATTTTTTTATCATTTAAGTGTCATGACAATCTTTAAATTAAATGATTTTGAGTTTTTCGGATTTCTCTCGTCGAGCCATTCAATTTGATTATAATCATGGCAAATTCAAAGATTGTTTAGCTTTCCCTGTAATATTTCAAAACTTCTAATTATACACCGAGCATTTTATTTGATCTAATTTGAAATGTTATCATATCATTTTTTGTATTGTTTGGTTTGTATTATTGAGATATACAATTTTACGAGGAATTTTTTAAAATTAAAGCTCATATAATCTTAAAATTTTACTATTGAAGCTCGTTAAAAAAGTATTGAGGTTTTTGTCAGATCATTTAAATTTGTTTGATGATATAGTTTAATAGTGTATCAAGCAAAATTATGTAATAGGTCTTCGCTCCAGTCCAACATATAAATCTCATTGATGCAACTATTTAAGTCATTGATTGTGAATAAGAGAGCAAGAGGTTCAATTTTGTTGTAGCAAAAGAGTAGACGAGGAACAACAAGTCTGATAGAACGTGTAGGCCTCGTGGGCAGCATTGTCATGGTGGTAGTGTTCATCATCATAACACCACATGTATGTAAAATGGAGCAAGAAACAGTCTGCTTCATACTATAGTATGTCACATTAAACTGCATCAATATCTGAGGTGGCCGCTCTCCCCTCCCACCTGAAGTCATTTATAATAAGAAAAAAGAAATTGAGAAGAATACTTATAATAAAAAAAATAATATAAGCTCTAAATAAGTACAGGTATGACAAATAAGAAGCAAAGCACCATAAGTAAAAGCAAAAGAAAAATACCAAATTAAGTAAAGAAAAATAGTGTAATTATGTACAAGTATGACTCACCAGAAGTAAAACATCAAAATTAAAAATAGAAAAACATAGAACGAACAATACTAATAATATAAGCTAGTACTACAAGAGGTAAAAATAAAATAAAGGCTAAAATATAAAATCACATACCAAAGTTATAGTGTTTCATTAAACGAATTATATGAAAATAAATTTAATTTCCTCAGTCATATCATCATCAAACTCATCCATATTACGTGCCCCATTAACATTCTTTAAGGTAATCCCTTGCTCAAAAGAATTAAGATGAATACTATTTGAAATTTCTTGTTCCTTACGAGTTAGCTCAATAATAATTTATACATCAATGTTCGATCTAAGTTTAGTCTTTATAATGATGATTCAATCAATTTTTAGTTATTGCTCTACAAGTATATCCAAGATAATATATTTAACTAATTTTATGTGCTAGAACAATTGTATCAAACTTCACATATATTATATTCATTTTAACTTCAATGATATCATATGAGTGTAGTGTTCCTATTCCTCAATTTAAAGCATGATCAATTCACTGACAGTTAAACGGAAAAATAATGTGCTCAACACATCCCATATATTTTAAATATACTACCTCTTGAAGAATGTCGTAGTAGCTGATCTAATCATCCAAGTGAGTGTTTCTTTTAATATAAATGTCATCATTATATGCCTTTTTTTATTTAGATTAAGAACTAGTGTGAAATTTATAACTATTCAGATCAAATATTTGTCATTTATTCACTAGTAACGTTGCAATTAGACCCAAAGCAAAAAATATTAAGCTCTCATATGTAATTTTATTGCTCTTATTATGAATTAAAATTTTACATATATAATTATTTTTATTTTGAGCATTCAATTATGTACTAGTGAATTGAGGAGTTAGTTGAACATTTGTGTAATTTGAACAATGTTGCGAACCTTCTCTAATTTTTTACCTATAATAAAGGCATCATTTATGTTTAGTTTCCTCATAAATAACAAGTTGGCATCATTGTAAAGTATATAAACACGTTAGCATAACCGTAACAATAATAACTCAAACAAAGCCTAATTACTATAATTCTTACTCAAGAATTGGTTGAACACTATTGTAGTTAAGAAGAATATATAAAATTGTTGCTCAAAACACCTTATAATTAAGGTAGAGTGTGTAACATGTCTCCCTTACACTTCAATTGATATCTAAAATACATATAACATGGGCTATGGAGGCACATCACCAACAATTTATTCTATTGATTGTTGTTGCTAAAAGTAATACATGCAAAATGTAATTATATCCTACAACCAGTATGTCTTGCATACTAAGCCCTCGGGGCTAAATTTATTTTTTACGTTTCCTTTAATTTAATTTAAAAACATACTGCATCATTCGTTATTTACGAAGATGGGATAACAGTTTTTTTATAATTTATATAATTAGACACTAAGAGGACATGTTTCTCAAAAGGATTTATCCACATGTACTATAATGAGTCCTAGCCTCATTGAAGATGTACGAAACAAATGCTCTATCAAATCAAAAAAAAAAAAA
>NW_018164536.1:266530-308538 GCF_001263595.1 Phalaenopsis equestris
TGTATGGTATATACCATAACTTAAAAGAAATATGATTTCTTTAGGTATGTTGGAACCAAGTAGCTATTCTTTTAAGGCTGAAAATAGTTGTATTAAAGTAACTAAAGGCTCTTTAATTGTAATGAACGGAGTTAGAAATAATGGTCTATATTCACTAATCGAAGGAACTGTAATTGGTAACTTTTCTAATGTTATTCAATCTGAAAGTAACATGCTCACAAAGGTTCTAGCTGCTGCTAAGTTCAGATATTGTCTGGACTTAATGGACTCTACTAAAGTTTAATAGCCCGTTGTGGCTGAGAAGATGGAATCATCATCATGCAATTTTGTAATTGAGAGTCAAGGTGGAGAATTATTGCGATGACTCACAATTCTTGGACTAAGGCAATGTTATAAGTGTAATTCTAACAACTGTTGTTAAAGAAGGAAATGAGGCTTCTTATTGGTTAATCGATCTACTTGGGGAAGGCTCGTTAGTTATAAATAATGAGGGATGCACGTTGAGAGGGTTGAAGAGGAATGAAAATAGTTTGTTAGAATGAGATAAGGAGAGATTTTATGAAACTGAGGAGAAGATCTTGGGAATCTTGTATCGGGTTGATGAGAGAGAGAGAGTATGGCAAGAAAGCTCATCTCTCAATGATAATGTTGTGTAACCTTGTTGATTGCCTTAGTGAATTAATGTTTTTTCCCTTCCCGTGGATGTACTTCTTATGGATCGAACCACGTAATCCTTGGTGTTCTTGGTTGCATGCTTGTTTTCTTGTTCTGTGTCATTTAAGCTAGTATTTGGTTCTTTGTGTTGCTCTTGGTTAGTTTCTATTATAGGGTGATTGGTAGATACATCAACATAAACTAAAATTTAAAAAAAAAAAAATCTAATTTGAAGTACAGAGTATAATCCACTTTACCAATTGAGAACAAACGATAATGCTCAAGTTTCTTCTCCCTAAGGCTTTATACAAAGTTCTTGATCTGTTACACATTTATTTTGTAGCTATTTTTTTCAACTCTACATGATTAAATTTTGTCTCACCAGACTAACAATACGGCCCCCAATTATGTTGGTAATTAAGAGATTATGTTACCTTCTTATTTGGACTATATGCATAAAATATTAAAAATAATTTCATAGTAGGCAAGTCAACAAAGATTTTATAAATGGGAAATTTACATGCATATCACACAATTCTCCAGCTTGTACGTATCTAACACCTAGAGTTTGATATCTGCACTCATAACAATTTGGTTGCATAAAATTACGACGAAAATATTTACTTTTTCTTTTAACAGGTTAAAAATAGATGTATTTTTTGTAATGTTTAAAATTTGATTGTTATGTATTTAAATATTAAAGCTTAAGCATTAAATATGTAAATACTTAAGAATTGTGTGGTCTGTATGTAAAATGCTTTTTTTTTAAATTAGTTGCTAAAAATGTTGGATGACAATATTCTAAATTATAACTTTAATGTGCTTATATTTAGTTATTAAAAATATATTGTTGAATCCAGATTGTTTGATCGATCACATCTAAGAAATAGAACGTAGTGACTGATGAAGACATAGGAGAGAGAGAGAGAGAGAGAGAGAGACTAACCTTGTAGGTGTGAATAAAGTGTTTCTGGGTCTATTAGACCCATTTTATTTCACTGAATATAGTGACTGAATAAAGTGTTTCTCGGGCTATTAGACCCATTTTATTTCACTGAATATAGTGACTATGAGAGACAGGAACCAAAAGCCCCCAATACATGTTATAGTTCTCCTATATAAAGAAGATAAAAAGGAAAAAAAAATACCTTATTAACCTTGCTTTTAAAGAGAGTTGTAGGTTTTTCTAGTCTTTTATTTGGACTGTTAGATCATCTCGAGATTCACGCAGATTATTTTTTGGGTGTCTATATTAAATTCTTCAATTTTCTTGATCCTTGATAGCAACAACTGTAATAAGAACAAGAAAATTTTGAGAACAAAAAACATTATCACATGAATCAGTAATGATAATCCCTGTTTAGGCACTTTTTGTGCTCCGTTCTAATATGTTTTAGGTTATCTTGCAAGCTCCAAAGCATTTTTCTCTGAATTGACTCTTTGATCGATACTACGGATCAACTTGTTTGATTTTGTCACTTCGAGTACTTTTTTATTATTCTGCTTTTTAATTTTTAAGTATAGCAAACATTTATAAAGAAGTTTTTTTTTGTAAGAAAACCCTTTATAAGGAAGCTCTTTGTAACTTTTCATATATGAAAAGAAGTGTTGAAGTTTTCGGTCTGTTAGACATTTTACCTTTACCACGCAATTTGTTTGCTAAAGTAGCTTGTGATAATATTGGTGTTGGTTGATGACTGGAATCTTCATAAAGATCGCGGACTTGCCTCCCACCTACAACATCATTTTTGGCCACCCGTTGCTAAATCGCTTTGGAGTTATGGTGTTCACCTACCACGTTACAATTAGGTTTCCAAGAGAAGGAAAAGTGATCAGTATTAAGGGAGACTTAGAGCATTTGTGAGTCTTCTACCTCAGCAGTTTGAAGAGTAGAGCAGAAGTCGCTTGCTTGCCGAACCGAAGGGAGGGTAGCCTTGAGACCGGTAAGATCACCTAGGAGACCCCCGTCTCCGAAGACTAACCCGATAAGTCTTTCCTAGTAAGTGAAAATTTTGATGCAGTGCTCCGAGAGCTGCTAATTCAAACACTTCAAGGCCATCGCGATGTCTTTGCCTGGTCCGCTGTGGGATGTCAGAAAAACCGACTGGCGTTGCTTGTTAGCAATCGAACGTCAGCCCTATAGTCTGATAAATCAGGCAGAAGACGGGGAACTCGACGATCGCACTGGTTGGACCCACAAGGGAAGAGGAGTTGAAACTGCAGCAAGTGGGATGCATCTGAGTTGTGCAGTATCCCTCATGACTCTCGAACATCATCATGGTCCAGAAGGTCAATTGGAAGTGACAAATGTGTGTCGACTCACTAATTTAAACACTGCCTGCCCGAAGAATTGCTACCCATTGCGGAGGATCGACATCCTAGTGGACACAACTGTAGGTTATTCCATGATGAGCTTCCGAATGCTTTCTCTAGGTATCACTATATCAAGATGCACCTGGTCGATGCTGAGAAGACCGCCTTTATCATGGTTGAAGATGTTTTTTTTTTATATATATAATGTAATGTCATTTGGGGCCAAAAAAGTTGGGGTAACATACCAACATTTGATGGATGTAATATTTAACAATAAAAAAGAAAAACATATTGAAGTCATCGTAGATGATATCCTTGTGAAAAACTGAACGACATGACAACATATAAAAGATCTAAAAGAAACCTTCCAAACTCTAAGAAAATATAATATAGGTTGAATTCCTTAAAATGTACATTTGGAGCCTCAACTAACAAGTTCTTAGGTTACCTTCTAAGCCCCAAGGGCATAAAAGAGAACTCTGACAAGATCTAAGCCCAAAATTTGAGGATTGGGCCGTGGCGCCAAGATTGCCCGGCCTAGCACAAATAGAAGACCAGCAGACCGCAGAGCCAAATTCGCCTAGTCAAGCACAAATAGAAGACCGGCAGGTCGCGACACTGAGATTGTCTGACTTAACATGAAACAGAAGATTGGTTGACCTCGGCACCAAAATGACTCAGTCCTACCCGAAATATGAATATCACCAGTCATTGCGCCAAAGATTGTCTGGTCAACCACAAAATAAAAGTGTGTATGGCCGCAACATCATAATTCGACGACCTAGCCTAATGTAATAAACCGCAACCAAAGGGTGAGATTCTCCGACCGGGAGCAAAATTGAAGAGTAACTGGCCATAGAGCAAAGCTCGCAACCCATTCTAACCATCTATTTACATACATACAAGATCCTTCGACCAGAGGGATAACCCACGAAAACGAAAAATAATAAATAAGTCACAAGAATCGTTTCTATTCACATATATACTGAGAGAGAGAGAGAGAGAGAGAGAGAGGAGGAGGGGAGAGAGAAAAGGAGAGAAAAACTTGCCCCCTCGGAGCGAGTCTGGGTGTTCTGAGGCTCTTGAATCATTTTATTCTATTAAAAATATACGTTACAAGTGGGAGAGACCCAAAAAGTCAATTTACATGAAAAGTCCTCCTTTGGAAAAAAAGTCAGTCGAGGATAGCCAATTTGACAGACAGACTCAATTGATCAATTATTTATTTAAACATAAATTTTAAATTTTTTTTGGTAAAAGTATACAAATCTCAATGCAAAAAAAATATATTTATACTTGTATAATGCTCTCTCCATAAACATCATTTGAGGAATTCAAGTATTTCTATCCTTTTGTTTTCTTCAATCAGACAAATACCTTATAAAATAAACAAAATCAAATGAACAATTCATAGCATTAACAGTTGAAAGATCTACCCCTTAAATGCAGACATTATTTCACTGAAATAAATAAAAACTCACCGATTTATCTTTCATCAATAAAGCGACCATTAAACCATAACTGATACGTTTTTCCAAACTTAAATTAAAAAACAAATGAAAGTAGTTCTTAAATCAATTTCGTTCCTAATGAACGCCCCAGCAAGGCATAAATAGCCCTTAATCCCCTGTAAACCGGAAAAAATATTTCATACGGACGGATCATGATCGTAAATCAGGTGATCTATGATTAAAATGTATTTTAGTGGGCTTCACCTAATTTTTTTTTATAAAAAAAAACTGAAATATATCCTGACCGTAGATCACCGTGATCTACGATCATGATCAGACATCGCATACATCTTTGCATGCGGTGTCCGTACGCAATAATTTCTCTAATTACAGACATCGCATGCATCTTTACATGCGGTGTCCGTACGCAATAATTTCTCTAATTACATAAAAATTTCTTGGTATATCTGTAACTTTCCCATTTTTTCCTATTTTGTCCCAGCACAGAACCTTAAAGCCTACCGCCTACTCTCCTGGTACGACTTACGAGTCTCCCCGTCTATGGGGAGTCCAACCTCAGTGCCGTCTTCTACAAATGAACCCTAAGTAACCTCACAACTTGTTAGACCTAGAGGAGGAGCTAATGGCAACCCACGGTGCCAACCTCCGGCAATTCGGCCTTCTCTCAGCAGCGAAAGAAGCAGCAGAAAACGCTCGCTTCCACGCTCGCTCCGCCCGCCGAGCCATCACCCGCTTCGCTCGCCCAGGCGCCTTCTCCTACCCCGCCAATCGCGCCGCTGCAGCTTCCCGCTTCTCACGCAACCTCGCCGCTTTCCGCGGGCACTACTCCCTCCTCCTCTGGTTCTCCCTTCTAGCCTTCCTCTTCCCCTCCCACCGCGCCACGATGCTCTTCCTCATGGTCATCTCCAAGGTCGTCCTCTCCTACGCCGTCCTCCTCCGTCTCTTCCCTCACTCCGCCATCCTCCACCGCATACTCGACCGCCGCATCGTTGCGGGTGTCTTTCTCGTAGTCGTAATGGTCCAGCTCGCGCTTGCGGGAGCAGTTGTTTACCTATTTATCGCGACTGCTGCTGTTGCGCCGATCGTGGTTGCGCACGCCGTGTTCCGGACTGCCGATAGTTCGTTGGCCGCAGGGGCAGGGGAGAATGGCAAACTTGCCGGTGAGACGATTCCGATATCTGAGAAGAAGAACGCCGATTTGGAATCTGGTGGAGGGCAGATTTCCGATCGATCGGCCTAGGGTTTCGTCCGTCAGTATTACGCTAATCTTTATTTTTTAGTGTAACATCTACAAAATCATGTTTTGCTCTTTTTTAGGGAAATTATTTTAGTTTTTGCCTTTATAAAATTATATTGTCCCCCACGAATGCATAGTGAACAACGACTGCTTTACCCTGCGCTTAGCACACACGTTTTCCATTTTCTTTCTCACATGGAAAGAATGCTACAGCCCAACTAATTCTGCTTTTCTTGCAACTTTTGTTGTAGCAGCTAAGGTTTATTCGGTAATTGAATGCTTATGACTTGAGGCCATTTTGCAATATCTGGAGGATTGTGGTTGTAATTTGTATGTTTTTGGCAGATTTAAGGTTTTCTTATTGGAGATAATTTTACATCCGGACAAATTTGCCTCCCGAGTTCAGTGGGAACTTGCCACGTCACAAATGAGCCCCACTGTAGTGCGCTGGTTAGGTGGGTTTTTAAAAGGGTGAAACCCACTTGCCACGTGGCACACTCTCACTGGACTCTAGATGCAAATTTTGCGTCCAGAGTCTCGATGTAAAATTTTTGCTTCTTATTGAGGTCTTCTTTAGGAGATGGATGATGATCTAAGGACTATGACATGATTTATTTTACTTTTTTCATTCTTTTGCAAATGCTTGGGGTTTCAATTATGCCCCTAAACCTTTTTTAAGTCAATTAAAGTCTACTTGATTTAAATGTAGAAATATATAGTGCAACAAATCCAATAAAACCAAATCACCTTGTTAATTGGAATTCATAAGCTTATTATTAAATGAGAGGATGCAAATGGTTTTGTAATATTAGGATTGAAGATAGTAGTATAGCATTAAATATACTTTCATAGGAATTTAGGGCTGGAGGAATCATAAAAATTTACTTGAATAATTATGATGGAATATCATGCATGAACATTCCTCACTTTGATATTTGTGTAGCATGTAACATTAAATATATTTATTTGGGACTTGAAGGATTGCTTGCTTTGGAATATTTAGTTATAAACCTCGTGTGTGATAATGCTTACTAAAGTGAAGGGAAACACTATGACTCCATTCGATATTATTGTATTTTTTGTGTGTTATAGTTTGTTGTGTTGTGTTATTGGGTAAAGCAAATGATGTTTCGATAAAGTATTTTTTAATTTTTATTCTATTGTGCTATAGGAATTGTGGTTATGTAGTAGTTTGGTAAAAACATATAGGCACTGGTATGAGTTAATTGAATGATTGAACTGAATATCATTATGACATATCTTTATAATATAATATTTTAATCATAATTTAGTATGCGAATAATTAAAATAATTATTTCATCCTAAAGGCTTATTCTAAAGCATAATTTATTAATAACTAGCTTTATAAATTAGTATTTATGTTACAAAATGTTAGAAAAAAGAGGGTAATTGTTAGTATTGATCTAACTAGACAAAGTTTTTAGTTGGAATGAAATGGACAATAAACATGTGATGACATAATTTGTACTTGATTTTGTAATTGCATATGGGGTTGTTATAGCAAATGAAAATTTTATGAAATGTGAAGAGCTTTTAATTACTTTCAGAATTGGAGCCATTAAATCCCAAATTAACTTTTTCTCATTTGAAAAGAAAGAAAATTTTCTTGCAACAATGTTATACTGGTTTTCATAGAAGCATGTAGCTTTACTGTAACAAAAATTAATCAAAATGAAATGAGAAGAGTATCAAATTACATTAAAATTTGGAGCCACTAAATCCGAAAAAGCTTAGTTTTTACTCGGAAGTAAAGAAAAAAATTTAGAAAGACTATAAGGTAATCGTTGGAGAATGTCTGACAATATAACATGAGTATTACTATGGATATATGGCTAAAGGCTCTGAAGAAAATGTTCAAAAAAGATAATTTTCTTAAGAGAAAATGGTGGAACTGAAGGATAAAAAAAGTTCTAGTGAGTATGAATGCTATCTCCAGAGTGCCAAAACTTTGTTGATTTGATGAAGATTCTCACAGTTATAGTGAGTATGAGTGCTCAGGAGAGTTGATGGAAATACTTAAAAAACATTTGCCTCAAAAAGGACGAGTTCAAACTTTGTATCAATTTAACTCATCAGGTGGATTATCCATACATAAAAGAAGATGAATACCAAATGGTGTCTTTGCTTTCGATTTTTTCCCTTCACTGGTCGTAATCTTCCTACTATACGTTATGTTGTATATCGAGTCTTCTGGTTTTGGATTTTACATTTAGGTGATTGCTTGTCTGTTGGGAAATAAAAATTAGATTCTGCTTGATGAAATTTGAAGGTTAGCTTGGATGTGACAAAACTATGAAGGATAAATTCTAGAATGATTATATTAAAATGTTTGTTAGTTTGATATTTATTAAAGTGTCAACTTGTTAGAAAGGGTGTTTGGGACAGTTTTCTCGCAACATTATCTTTGATACAGTTACCACAGATCCGGCTTGTTATTGTTTTCTTGCTGAAAATTTTTGTAGTGGAAAATTATGTTTGAGAGTCTCATCAGCTAGAGTGCTTAGTTGTAAAGAAGCTGTTGTCTGATTTTTTTTTTTAGAAAATATTGATATTACCCATAACACTTTTTAAAAAAGTTCCTTCCCTGTAATAAATTTACAACTATCTTTGTTCTCTTGCAAAAAGCTACATCTTCCTCAATCGAACCTAAAATTTGTTTTAAAGGATCTGAAAGAAAATTGAGTATACATAATGTATCTTGTATGAAAAATAAGGTAGTTGAACATAAATTTTAGGTGGTTTAGGCATAAGCAGTAATGGACAAAAAATGAACCACCAGACATGCAGATAAAATTTGTTTTTAAGGATTAAGATATAAAATGAGCAGGCCTATGGCAGCATGGTAGAAAATGTTGAAGGTAAATGGTGAAAAGTAGGTCTAACACCTTATATGACACAAGTATCATCATTACTTAATGAAATTATTCTAGATTTTTTCTCAGCCTTCAATAGATTTGATGCAAATTAGTGTTCAGAGAAATTGAGATTCATGTTTTTTTTTTTTTTTTGGTTGGATTTTATTTTATTGTGCTTTTATTTTCATTCACTGTGTCTGCAAAAGAAATTCTTATATTTGAGGGATTTTTTAATTGTAATAATAATTTTGTTTTTCAATTACAGCCAATCAAATGGTTAAATCTTGCACATTTCTTCATTTTGTAAAATATATTTTCAATTTTATTTTGGAGCTTGTATTTTGGCTTTTTATTTACTATTTATTTTCCTGCTCGCAATAAGGTACCCGTATGGCCAACTTATCAGAATTTTAAGGTTTTCGCTTATTTGTTATCATTATAATTTATTGTTATTATTATTATTATGGCGCATAATTATAATTACTATTATTATGGCGCATTTAGGTACATACCATCCAATTCTTATCTATTTCCATATCTAACACCTAAATTTTGCTCTTTACATTTATATAGCTCAAACCTTTCAAATCATATAAAAAGTACCACCATTTTAACCTGTGAAAGGTGAATACACCTGTTTTATGCATTTTTATGCATGATAAGGTAGTAGGTACATAAAAATTGAGGAATATGTGTGATGCGTGCTAGAAAATTCAGTGGAGTAATATATTATCGTCTTAGCGTGATACGAAGATTCAACACTTATTCAGAAAAGAGAAAACAACTAGTCGGTACACTAGAAGTTTTTTACGTGGAAAACCTGTAAAGTAAATAACCACAGAGCCTGGTCTAGCTGAAGAGTTTCATCATAAATGATTACAGTTGCAACCAATTTTTCCACAAGCTGGAAAAACTTAGAAAATCTCGCAAGTTATAACGTTGATGTGCGGATAAATTTGTGGTCAGGAACGGGCGGCGACTGATAGCAATCGACAACGGCTGACAAGTGGTTGTCGACGTCAGGTGGTTAAATTGACTATAAGTTTGTTGAAATCTGAGCTCTGCATGACTTTTTATCAATATATGAATATTTCTTGCTCAAAAGATTACTTTGAGATCCGTGCAATGCTTTGAGAATTATACTCCATGATGAGAATTTGCTGATGGCATATAAAGGTGTTGGATATATGTAAATATATAGGAATTGAGTGGTATGTATGTAAAACTTTTATCATTACTTTTTCTTTTATTAAATTAATTGTTGTTGATAATGGTTTAAAATTTCTCAGAGGCGTACAGATACCAGTTTCTATGGTGAAAAAGGTTTGCGAAGTCAGTACGCAGCTCTTCGTCGCTGCTGCATCCATTGATTCACGGCTGCTTAGCAGCATCATTCAAATCATCTTTTTGTGGTCATTGTCTTTTTATATTCATTTCATGTATATTAGACACACATATGCAAGAAAATCTATTAATATTTCTTTATTTAAATTAGCAATAAATTTTTTTCTTATGGTGTAATAAATACCATCTTCTTAATACTTAAAAAGTGAAATGCGTCTTTTGATGCATAGGTGAGATGACATATATATAAAACTTGAAATTTAGGTTTTAGATATGTCAATACACAGGAATTGAAGACGAGCTTGTCGAGATCTTAGGCTTCATTTGAGAAGGCGTCAAAGTTTTGTTCGGTTGGAGTGAACGCTCAGAAATTTTTGATTGGTGAAACAGCAGGAGACGAACATCTGGTGAAGGTCTTTCAGAAGAGCGATAAATTTTCGTTATTTCAAGTCGCAGTTTGTCTCCTTCGGTTCAATGAATGTAACTTTTAAAAGAAATTGTATGAACGATGCTGCAGTTTCAAATGAAGCTTTTTAGTCAACCGGAAGTTTGATTTTGAAAGAGTTGTTCTTCGATGATGATAAAAGGGATCAATACACTTTGATATTTTTTATCTATTTATTTATTATTATTGTTGTTTTATAAATTTTATAAATAGATAAGAATTGTGTCTGTAATGTATCTAAATGCCCCAAAATATAAAAATTATAAAAAGAATTGACTTGAGTTTTCTTGTCTCATATGTTTAGTAGGAAAAAAAAATAACAAAAAGATAATTTTTTCTTTTATTTACATTTTGTTCTTCTAGTTGGATAATGAGAATCTGAATTTTCACTTTTTAAAATCAGAATTACACCAATTATCCTTTTTTTTTTCTGATTTTACTAAAGTAAAATGTATATGAAATTTTCTTAATTCAATCAAGCGAAAAGAGATCCACAGCAAATAAATTATTTTGATCGATTATAATTATTGCATAACACTAAATTTATGAAGGAACATTGCCTTACATACCAACAAATCTTTTCGTAAAAACCTATGGTATATTATTTATAAAAAGATTGCATTATACGGAAAATAGCATACCCCATTAACAAAAATAGTTTCATTAATGAAAGAAGTGCAGGTTTCCTATCAAATTCAAAAACATTAAAGAAAAGCGACAAACACTCTTTAATTAGAAGAGAAAATCGGCAACTCATCTTGCTCTGCTCTTCACCATTCAAGAAGAAACAAAATATTCGGTGCACAAAAAGAAGCCAAAATCCTCTAGTGCTCAGTATCCCATGCCATTTGTGTTTCTAAATCACTAAAGTCTTCCCTCAGCCCACTTCCGTCTTCTGCTAATGAGACGAAGCGCAACATGTGAGGAACTTCCATGTCCAAAGTGTCCACCTGTCCTAGCAGAAATGAGAGGTAGCCACAATACGTGCTTGCAGTGACATTTAGATTGAAGCGCAATCCAAACAAGAAATTCACCTCCAATTCATTCATCTCACAAACACTGATTCCTCCCACAGTCGCAAAGTGCACATTGTCATGGTTACTGCAAACCAACACAAAGCATGAATTTTCTATATTATTTACAGAAAAAATCAAAATTCATGATTTTTAATTGAGAAATTAATGACTAAATTTGTTCTTCTTTTATTTTGTTTTAACATAATATATAAGAATGAGAAAGAAGGAGAGCAAATTAAGGTTGAGAAGACAAACCTCCCATCCATGAATTTGACAGAAGTGAGGATGCTTGTGATGAGGAAACGATGTACATTGCTGGAATCTAAAATGACGGAGGGGTTGAGATAAAGGAATCGGTCTACATAAATGTAGGCAATTATATAGCAACTTAAGCTGCAATCTGTCCAATAAAAGATGTATTCAAGATATCTTTGAATGGAGAATGCTGGGATAATTGGGCTGGAGAAGGTCTCTGCTGCTCGTGGGGGCTGGCGATTCTGCTCTTGAGAAATTGCGAGTTCATCGTTTCGTTTGGCCGTACGTTCAAAGAGAGCCGAGAGGATGTTTATTACAAGAGGCATTTTGTTCTCACGCTCTACTATTGCCATTGCTGGACCCGAAGCTATTCTTCTTCCTCTTGAGTGCGAGAAGGCGAGTTTCAGTGTTTGAGAAAATTTTTGCTTTTGTGGAATTGTGGGCTGTTAATTGAGGAGACGATGACAGTTATATATGAAGATGAGATTGCCATATATAATGCCATGTTTATTTTTTTTAAAGATAAATTATAAATTAGGAAAGCGTTGATTTTAAAACATAAAGCGTTGATATTTTGAAATAAATTAAGAAAACGTTGATTTTTTAAATTTTTTTTTTTTTAATGGTTGGGAATCTTAGCATGCAATAATAATAAATAATCTCTCATGCAGATTACATGCGTTGCATAAAGCGTTTGTATATAAGTTTAGGGATATATTATTATGTATTCTAGTAGAGCTAAATTCACCGTATCCTTGCAGCTTCAACGGTGAGAGGGACCTTTCATTCCACAAAAAGCCGACTAATATTGCAAAATCCATCCTTGGGCTTTGAAATTACTTAATTCCTCCTTGCTTTTTTCTTTTTCAGCCTTTCCAAATATAAAGGGAATGTTTTTACTTTTTTTAAAGAGTTATTCCAAAGACATAAATGTTAGCGCTCGAGGCCGCGTCGCGAATCGGCGCCAACTCTCGCTCCCTCTTTCCCGATCGTGAATCGAAACTTCCCGCTCCCGCTCCTGCTCTTCCGTTCGCGCGACCACGTCCCTATGGGTATAACCCGCTCATGTCTGTGAAGCGAAGCATCCCTTCGCTCCTTTTCTGTTTGTGATAAAAGGCTTTGGATGGCTCTCCTACGGTTAACGAAGTCACGGCTTTTTTCTTCGGGCTTCCTCAGGATAGAAGGAATGAAGGTGCAAGAAGTAGTTCCTTGCGGTGAAGGAAGAAGAAAGAAGAAGAACAAAATTGTTCTCCCTTGGCTTCTTTTTGGTAGCTTGTGGCTGAAGAGAAATTGTGTTTATTTCTCTTGTAAGTTTATTTCTTCGGTGTATCTCGGTGTAGAGTTTCTTCGGTCAGAGAGAGAAGAAAAGATAGAGCTACGAAGGATGACAGATTCCTCTTGTAAGTCGAGGTGATCGACTGGTGTAAATTTTTCAAGTAGTAAAATCCTCTGCAACTCCGTGGATGTAAGCAATTTGTCGAACCACGTAAATCTAAGTGTTCCACAGTGTTGTTCTTTTTTTGTGTGATTTTTCTCGTTCTATTTTTCGCTTTGTCGATCGTTCTCTTGTTTGATTTATATATATACCACAACAACTGGTGTATCTAAAGATCTCGCAACAATAATAAAATGAAAAATAAATAAAAATAAAGAGAAATTTACATATATATGGAGCACACGATTCTTATGTATATAAATGTAATGCACCTAAACTTTCATATTTACATATATATAATATTTAAATGCCATAAGCCTATATATGAAAATGATATATTTAACTTTCAAAATAATTAATAATACTATTTTTAACGTGATATTGAAGATTTTTGTGCTATAATAATTGTCTTGGTATGATATATGTATATACATAAGAATTGTGTGTAATCTATGTAAATGCCCCCAAAATATAAAAATTATAAAAAGGATCGAGTTGAATTTACTTTTGTCTCAAATGCATGGTAGAAAAAAACTAATAAAAAGATAATTTGTTCTTTTGTTTGGATTTTGATCTTTTATTTGGATGATGAGAATTTGATTTTTTATTTTTTTTCTTAGGATTGAGAATTACATCAATTATCCTTTTTTTTCTGACTTTATTAAAGTAAAAAGTATATGAAATCTCCATAATTCAATCAAACAAGAGAGATCCAAAGCAAATAAATTATTTTGGTCAACTCCAATTTTCACATAACAGTAAATTTATGAAGGAACATTGCTTAGCATGCCAACAAATTTACCATCTTTTCGTAAAAACTTATGATACATTATTTACAAAAAGATTGCAATATACGGAAAAAAAACAGAACATCATAACATAAGAAAAACAGTGGAACTGAACTTTGCAATATGGCATCCCCATTAATAAAAAGAGCTTCATTAATGAAAGAATCGCAGGTTTCCTATCAAATTCAAAAACAAAAAATGTGAAGCAACAAACGCTCCTTAATTAAAAGAGAAAATAGAACTCTCCCCTTCACCATTCAAGAAAAAACATAATATTCTGTGCAAAAAAAGAAGCCAAAAACCTCCTCTAGTGCTTAATCTCCCATCCTATTGCTGCTTCTAAATCACTAAACATCTTCGCTTAGCCCACTTCCGTCACTCGCTAATGAGACGAATTGCAACAAGTGAGGATATCCAATGTCCATAGTGTGCGCCTGTCCTAGCAGAAATGAATGGTAGCCGCAATAGGTGCTTGGAGTGATATGTAGATTGAAGCGCAATCCAAACAAAAATTTCACCTCCAATTCATTCAACTCACGAAGACTGATGCCTCCCACAATCGCATAGTGTAGATTGTCATGCTTACTGCAAGCCAACACAAAGCAAGAATTTTATATATTATTTACAGAAAAAAATCATGACTTTTAATTGAGAAATAACTAAACAATTTTTTTTAATGTCATATATATATGAATGAGAAAAAAAGGAGAGAAAATTAAGGTTGAGAAGACAAACCTCCCATCCATGAATTTGACAGAAGTGAGGATGCTTGTGATGAGGAAACGATGTACATTGCTGGAATCTAAAATGACGGAGGGGTTGAGATAAAGGAATCGGTCTACGTAAATGTAGGCGATTACATAACAACTTAAGCTGCAATCTATCCAATCAAAGATGTGTTCGAGATATCTCTGAATGGAGAATGCATGGCAAGTTGGGTTGGAGAAGGCCTCTGCTGCCCGCGTTGGTCGGCGATTCTGCTCTTGAGAAACTGCGAGTTCATCGTTTCTTTTGGTCGTGCGTTCGAAGAGGGCCGAGAGGATTTTTATTACCAGAGGCATGTTGTTCCCGGGCGTTGCTACTCCCATTGCTGGTGCTGAAGCTTTTCTTCTTCCTTTTGCGTGCGAGAAGGGTAGTTTCACTGTTTCTGAAAATGCCTACTTTCGTGGAATCGTGGGTTGTTAATTGAGGAGACGGTGACAAATATACGAGATTGCCATCTATAAATGCCATAATTATCTTTTCTGTTTGTATTAATAAATTAGGAAAGTGTAGAAGGAATAAGAGATTATGTTTTGCAATTCTGTGAACCGCAAAATATTGAATTATGGGTTGGCCCTATATTTAGAAAATAATGGGTGTAAGCTATGTAGTTTTCCTAAAAAATTATTTGTCACCGCATTTTCTATTTAATTTTAGGGGCATTTCATACATACCACACAATTCTTACCTATTTTTATATTAACATTTTTATTTTTCTGTTTACATGCATGCCACTCAAATTTTTAATATTATATAAAAATGTCATCTTTATTATCTTTAAAAAAAAAATAGAACTTTTCATATGTTTATGACCCTAAAATGTCATAAATACAAATATCAAGTTTTAGGTGTTTGATATGTAAATATATAAAAATTATGTGATATATATGTGCCGAATCATGAATCGTCTTTCGTATTGTTAGAGAATTCCCAGTAGAGCCGAATCATAAATCGTCTTTCGTATTGTTAGAGAATTCCCAGTAGAAAATTAGGGGGAAAAGTTGGTTTACTCATTTTCTGAGCCCCTATTTATATGGACATATTTGTACACTTATAGAAAAGAGAGAATGATTAAAAAAAAAACTGTCCTTAATACAATTAATTCGCTAATTTTATATCAGATTTGTGTCACAATTAAAATGTAATACAATTGTTCTTTGTTGATCGACAAATTTATCTTTTTTTCTTAAGACAAAAAACAAGTGTGGCTGCGCGATACTGCTTCAATGCGTTGATTTTTTGAAATATATTAAGAAAGTGCATAGGAAATCAGAGATTATGTTTTACAATTCTGTGAACTGCAAAATATTGAATTATGGGTTGGCCTTATATTTAGAAAATAATAGGTGTAGCCTGCTTTCCTAAAATTTCATATATGACCAATATTAGTCACCTAAAGCGTAATGTTAGATATATATCAGATCATATGTTTAATTTTAGGGTCATTCCATACATACCACACAATTCTTAGCTATTTTTTTTATTAACGTCTTAATTGTTATGTTTAAATGCATAGCACTAAAATCTTTAACATTATATGAAAAAGTATCACCATTGTTTTCTCTTGAAAAATCTAAATCAACTTTTCGGGCACATGTTTATGACACAAAATATAAACATCAAATTTTAGATGTCAATTTCAATAATAATAATAATAAATAGCAATGAGTAAATAAATTATTTAGTAAAAAATTTCATCTTTTTAGAGATATCAATAATCGCATCTATTTACTTAATGATTATTTCCCTTAATCACATCCATTGTAACGACACGACCAAACAAAAATTTACTTGACATCCAAATTACCTTATTCATTAATCAGTGACCCTGATATGACATGGTTGGTCAGAAAAAAACATTAAGGAATGTTTTTAACCCTTCATAGGCACATAATTACCGAGTTCAAAAACATTAAATATACAACCTGAAAATTTATTCTCTCCCTTAGTGTGTAATTGTGTATAATTTACACAACCATTTAAAACAAGTAGATTTGGGTTCAATCATCTCCATCATCACCTCGAAACCACGGAAACTTCCCCCTCCAAGTATTCGTATCACCGCCCCTACCACCACCACCACCAAAACCAAAACCAAAACCAAATCCATGGGCTCCCCTGCGAGCTCCATTACTATCACTACCAACTCCACCTCGACCGCCACCACCACCGCCACCTCCACCGCCGGAACCCGAGCCAGTCCCGGATCCAAAGCCGAATCCAAAGCCATGACCGCTACCACTTGGGGACTCCGCAGATCCCGAACCATAACCCCAACCGCTCCCAGGACTTGAGCCCCATCCCCAGTTATAATCCCAGCTGCCACCGGGACTAGAGCCATGGCCCGAACCAGAGCTGCCATCTTCAGCCTTCGGTGGTGGCCGAGCCGCCGCCGCCGGAGACTCGGCTTCTAAACCGGCATCCGATTCTTTTGTCAGGCAATTGCTCTCAGTTTTACATGAAACAGTGCATCCAAAAACAGCAAGCAGAGAGATGAAGAGAAATGCCTGCATTTCAGTTTTGTGGAGGTGTAATTATGAATTTTACATGGATTTATAGGACTAGTGACTGAGAAAAAGTTGTCATGGATTTTGAGAGGATGCCTTCTTCTTTATGGAAAGTAGGCGGATTGAGAATAAGCTATCCGTGAAAGCAATGGGGTTGATTTCTGGCTGTATTGTGCTTTCTTTTATATATTCCACCACCGCCCTGCGCCCACCCAATTAAGGCCTGTCTTAATTACCTTTATTTTTTCGTTTTATCAAGCCGTAAAATTAGACTAATGGGGCCAGAAAATGTATATGTGGTGGATATCTGGAAGTATTATTTTGTCGCAATTGAATGTAGTGGACAGTAGGTAGGTAGTATGACATTAATGATTAGTTGATTTTTTATGAAAAACAGGCGCCACTTTAGATGCATGGAAGAAAATTTGGACAGTTATAGAAGGTGATGTAATGATGTTGGTAGTTTGCGGTTGGAATAGATTTTAAGAAAATTTAGCCGATGTTTTTCTAATGTTCAAGTGTGTGTATGTTTGACTCTCTCTCTCTCTATGTATTTGTATAAATTCACCCAATTCTTATGATTTTATCTATCTTTACTCCCAAACTCTCATTCTTACAAATCAAGCACCTAACTTATGGATTTCACCGCTCCCTAACAGTAAAATCCACATTTTCAATAAATAGGTTGGGTGCTTGGTTTGTAAAAATTAGAGTTTGGATGTGAGATAAATAAAACCATAAGAATTGGGTGTTGTGTATGTACGAATCTCGAGGATGTCAAACGATTCAGAATGAAGAAAGTACAATAAAGAAGGGTGCATCAAAAGAAGACCAAGAGGCTTCACTTTGTCGATTGAATGCAGCCATTCGAGTCAAGGACAAAGGTTAACTGAGGCTGGAGAAGGACAAAAAGAACAATCTAGGTCTAGATTAATCGGACTTGAACAGATAGATCGACACCCAAGCTAACCACTAGAGGAAAGTCGAGTGAAGGTATCCACCTACCTCTCAGCAGATCCATCCCAGGGCGAGAACATGATTCATTGTCATCACTAGATCTCCCACAGACCCTTCCAAGGATTCTTCTCAGAGACCAAGAATTAGTTATATAATAGAGTCTCACACTCATCTTGAATGACCTCTCTCATTAAGGGATGAGTTATTTATTGAGTTACGGCGATTCACCCTCAACTCGATAGCCCAGTCACGTTCTAGAGAAATGTAATATCACATATTATATCATCTCATATAAATAGGTTATAGGGAGGTCATTTTATGAGGAATGATTAATAAACAAGACGTTTTACTGTTTGTTTTTTCTCTCTGCCTCTCTATCTTTTTCATTTTTATGTTTTAACCCATGGTGTATGATTCAAGGACAAATGAGGATTCAACATATATATATATATATATATATATATATATATACATACATTATATATATATATATATATATATATATATATAATCTAATTTTTAGTTATGGTAATTGTAAATATAACATTTTATGAATTTAAATATTGTTATTATAATTTTACGTGCCTCATTGGCTCGACTGGTCGTCCCGATCTGGTTGATTGACCACATTGGTTTCATCTATCACCCCTACCTGGTCAATGGATCACATTAGTCTGATCGGCTGCCCTAGCCCGGCCGACCGACCATTTAAGTCTGACTTGCAACCCTAGCCCAGCCAACCAACCACATTGGTTTGACAGGTCGATCGGACTCGGTCGACCGATCACTTAGGTCTGATCAGCTGCCTTGTCTCAGTCGACCGACCAAGTAGGTTCGATCGGCTGCCCCGGCCAGGTTTACCGAACACGTAGTTTTGATCGACATCCCTGGTCGACGAATCACGATGATTGACCGTCCACCCCAATCTGATCAATCGATCATTTAGGTTCGACCAGATGCCTCAGCATGGTCGATCAACCACTTAGGTCCCATCGGTCGTCCCAACCCGGTCTATTGATCAATTTGGTCCAATTGGCTGTCCTGACCCGATCGACCAATTACTTTAGTCTAGCCGGACACCTTAGCCTGACTGAGCCCGTTGGTTACGTTGCCCCGGGTTGACCACCTTGGTCCGCCCAGTAGGTCGTACAATCGATTCCACTTGCATAGTGTGTGTTTTACATGTGCATTAGTATTGATTACATGACCTTGCATTAACACATTCGTCATTTGCACTCTTGTCGTGCACCTTTGAGCATATACCATCATATGCTCGCGACTAGTATCTGTGTCTCACAACTGCACAAGTGGTTCACACTTACACCTGTGCACTTCCACATGATTGTTTTGTATGAAATTTTGAATGCCTATGACATATGTTTGAAGTTTTGAATTTTGATTGGTGTCCTCATGCACTTAACCTACACATTCGCATATTATGTGACCACACAACTTGCACAAGACTACCCAGTGTGAAATCCTCCCCAGTGAGAATTACTTCACCTTCTCTTCTTAAGACATTGCATCAGACTGTCGTAGGTCATCATTTGGGTTGTTGCCTCCAAGGAACTTCTACCGTTTTGGGTCACTGCCTCCATGACACGCCCATCATTTAGTTTACTGCCTCCTCGAAATGCCCACCCTTTCGGGTCACCGCTTCTATAACACACCTATACTTTGGGCCGCTACCCCCTCGACACTCTCACCCTAATTTTGATATTATATAAACCAGTGGTTTTGATAATTTTTTAGATGGATCGGTTGTCTGTCCCTCACCTCAATTTCAAGATATAATTCTCCAGTTACTCATAATCCCCAATTTCTCGGCTAGCAACTCATTGATAAAAAAAAACTATCCACAATCATTTACTCCACCATTTCACTCACAATTCTCTCCTACATACTCAATTTTAAATCTACTACAAACATTTGACTTTAATCCACCAATCGATCGATGGTTTTTCAACTGAGGAATAAGTTACATCACATCTCCATGAAGGATCATAAGATGTCGCAATATATTTTCATGATCAAATAATTAGTGGACAATATTACTTAGTCGACAGTCACTTTAATTATGACGACATCTTCCTTCACACTCTTAATAGTTTATCACCTTCCTATCTGTCTTTCTCAATGACCATTCGTACAAGATCTAAACCTACTAATCTAGATGACTTATATTCTTTGTTATGTGGTGAAGAAGTCAATATTTCAACAAAGAATGCAAAAGAAACTAATTACACCATCATTGCTTGATACACCTCATGATCTGGAAACAACAACAACAATAATAGAGACTACGATAAATAATTCAATACCATTAGAGGAAGCAACAACACTCGAGGTACGTTCACTTCATCTATAGGAGGTAGAGGTTTAGGCAATACTTCTTCTTGCATCACTTGTCAAATTTGTGAAAAATTAGGTCATGCAATAATAAACTGTTGGCATAAAGCAAACTTCAACGATTATCCTTCCACCAAGGCAGAGATAGCTCTCCTAACATCCACAAATCTTATGTTAGTTGAATGGTTGTTAGATTCAGGGACCACCACATAACTTACATCTAACTTCGAGCAAATGTAGCTTGCCAAACAGTATCATGGAAAATGACATGGTCACCATTGAAGATGGCTTTACTCTTCAGATAACTTACTTTGATCAGGGTCTACTCCTAACTCCTCAATGTAAGCTTCACCTCTCTAAACTCCTAAATTCTCAATACCAAGCTCACAATATTCTTTTAGTTCACCAACTCACCTTTAATAACAATAAATACATCTTATTTAATAAATCTGGTTTTCCTGTTATGGATCGGAGAACAAACAAAATCCTGCTTGAAGGATCTAGAAAAGATGACCTCTACCCCATTTGGCCTTTTCTGCTAACCAAACTTCATCATCCTTACGTGAAATTTAATACGTAAGTTTGGGACATACTCATTATGCAGCTAATAAAGCTATTTCCCAAACAACTAATACTCTAGTTATTCCTACTTCTTATTTTTTCAATAACGAATGCAAGTCATTGGCAGTATTTTACTTTTTTTGTTTATAAATCCAAATTTCTTGTTTATCTAGTTCATGTTGATGTATGGGGTTTAATATCTTTTATTTCTATCTAAGGCTATATATATATATATAATATATATATATATTATATTTTTCCTGTTGTTAATTATTCCCATTACACTTGGGTGTTTTCTATGCTTGCAAAATCCGAGATCACAAAATATTTCAAAACTAATTTAGTACAAACATAAAGTCTCTATGCTTAGATGGAAGGGGTAAATTTACATCCCCATATTTGCAAAACTATCTAAACTCTCATGGCATACTCCATCAATTTAGTTGTTTCTATACACCCCAAAAATTTTGGGCGGCTAATCGTAAGCATAAACATTTTATTGAAACAACAAGAACCTTACTAATCATTGCTCATTACCTCCCAAAATTTGAAAGGTTTATCTCATGACAACCACATATGTCATAAATTGAATTACTTTTAAAACCACTCATCTAATATCTCCATAGGAAACACCACACCAAACTCCAATGGTTTATTGTCATCTCCACTTTTTTGCCTACCAATGAGTAGAAACAATAAACCTTACAAAAACCACATAGGAAATACCACACCAAACTCCATAGGACATACCACACCATACTCCACTGACTTACTTCCATTTCCACGTTTTTGGCTACCAACACTTTCAAATTGGATAATGTCTAAACACAACGCAAGGTGGTTGCTCTGAGATCTAAACAACTGGAAGATACAAAAAAACACTCCAAATTTCAACCCTTTAGCCAAATTACCTACAATTCACATTCTTTTCACAATTGTTCTCCAAAATTAGTGGCGAATTCATCAATTAGATATGACGAAGGCATTTCTCCAAGGCTCCTAGGAATGAATCATCTATATGTATCATCCTAAGGGTTTTAAATATCACCAATACTCCAACTGAGTATGCTTGGTCAAAAGGGCACTCTATGGTTTCAAAGAAGTGTCACAATAGTGGTATCACACTTTTATAAATCACCTTCAAGCTAAATACTTAAGCCTCAACATGGCAGACCCCTCCCACCTCATCTTTAAAATTATCAGGTCATTATATACTTTCCTGTCCGTGTAGATGACATCCTCATTAACAAAAAAACGATCCTTCGACACTCCCAAATCTCATTCTTGACCTTAAATTCAAGTTCAAACCAAAAGAGTTAGGTCATGTCTACACTTTTCTTGGCATAAGCATTCAACACACACCACAGGGTTATCAACTCACCCAAAAACTTCTTTCCTACAACTTGACATGCTCTCTTCCAAACTTGTCATTGCTCCCTTGCTCATAAACTCAACCATAATCTCTACTCTCAACAAGAGCACCCCAATCCAACCTAATATAGGCAACTAGTTGGCTCGCTCCAATATCTCAGCATCACTCAGCTTGACATACATTTGCTATCAATTACAACTATCTGCATATGCACCATCCACTACTCTACCATTTTCAAAACTCTGACACCTCCTCTGTTATCTATAAGGAACACTTCATTTTGGCCTTTCACTAATTATGGGTGATCTACAACTCAACTATTATTCCAACTTGGATTGGGCAAAAGTCTTACGACGTTGTCACTGTACATCTGGATTTGACATTTTTTTTGGCATAAATTTCAATTTTTTGGATTGCTCACTTTCAAAAAATGGTCACAAAAATCCCCTATCAAAGTTGAATATCACGCCTTGATTGCTGCCACCAAAGACATTCTATAACTTTGTGGATTACTTCATTAGTTCAATATTGCTACCACAACACACATTCTTGTCTACTCCGGCAACACTTATGCAAGTGTCATTGCTCTCAACCCAATCTTTCATGCTCGCATCAAACATGTGGAAATTGAAAGTCACTTTATTCATAATCATACCAGTTCAGGTGACATTCATATTCCTCACAAATCAAATCCTTACTTAGATCAAGTGATTGATATTTTCGCTAGAAGTCACAGAGCTACTTAGTTCGATCGACCAAGGCACAAATTCACGATCAATCCATCTGATTATAACTACAGTAACCATACTAATTAGGACTCACTCACCTCATTCCCTCCAGAAACCTCTTATAAATTTATATTTGATAAATCATGAGATATTTAAATCCTTAAAACTATGTAGTATGATACATATTAAATCTAATTTAATTATGTGAAATTATTTCACAACGTTTGAGGATTTAAATTTATAAGTTAAAATATAAATTTAATATTATATATTTATGATGTACCAATAAAATTTAATTTAATTTTATTTCTAATTATATTAATAAATAATTTGCTAATTATTAAACTAATTACATATTATCAAGAAATTATTGAATTAATTATTTTCCAAGCAATAATCTTATTCATTAATTAATCATTGATTTATTATTTTTTAAATTAATTAATAATTAATTAAATTTTATAAATTAGTTTGATTTAATATATAATTTAATTCACATTAATTAACTATAAAATAAATATATATAAATCTTTATAATTATAATTAATTTGATATACAATTGAAAGAATTATAAGAAAATAATAATTAACTTAAGAACTTATTTATTGATTATTAAATATTACTTAATTAAATTAATTAAAACTAACTTAAATAAAACTTTATTAAATCCTGAAACCTATCTGAAAACTTCGAAAAAATATTGCATCAGGACTCCACATCTAGAGTTACTTGCGGAGTCCAATGAAATTAGACCAAGTGGAGGTGACAAAAAAAAAAAATCCCATAACACAAGAATATTCCCCTCATGTTATTAGTGTTATTAAGATGTTATTGTGTTCTGAGAATATTCTCAGTGTTATAATAACACAATAACACATCAATAACACTTGAATAACACACAATAATACATGAATAACACACAATAACACATGAATAACACGAGAGTAATATTTGCTTGTGTTACCAGATAGATTTTATTTTTTATTTTTTTATCACCACTATGTGACTTGATTTGATGTGATTGGACTCATAACTCTAGCCGTGGAGTTGTGGAGTCGTGATTCCTTATTGCAATATTTTCTCGAAAACCTCGCTTACCCCTCTCTTCTCCGAAAAAATATTAACTCAAGAGTATTCATCTATCAGTAGTACTCCAATAAATAGATATCACGTACATAATAGTTCCACCATAATACCACTTGATTTGAATAGTTTTAAGCTATTTTTCCTCCTCTCCTGGTTTCGCTGGATACCATCGCCTCCTTTCGCGTCCGAAACCCTCGCGGTACAGTCGCAGCAAGGAAGGCAACGATGGGATTGCGGCGTACAAAGATGTCGGAATCTCCCGTATAACTGCCTTTTCTACTCCGCTCCAACCCGTCAAACCCTCGTCTTTCTCCTCCTTCCTCACAGTTCCCGCAAATCCACCTTCCAACGAGATTTTCTAAATCCGGTATTTAAGGCAAAACGGTGGAGAAACGGGATGTAAGATGCTGTAGGATTTACTAATTCCTGCTACCAAACAGCCACCGAGCGAGCGTGACGCGTCCACCCTGTGCGTAGTCGAAACTCACAAATTGCAGCAACGCACCAATATTTTCTCGCCTTTGTCGTTAATTTATTTGAGCGGACAGAGTTGGGCAGACTAATCATATTTTACATCTGACGCAGCCTTCAATCTTGGCCTATGTAAGCCAGCAAAGATGGAATGGAATGACTCCGAGAGGAAGACCTCATCGTCATTAGGCTACAAGCTCGTCCCTTGGGTGAATTGGGACGAATGGAACTATGTCAGGAGATCAATTTTCTCATCCTCCCCTAACTTAATCTCTGCGGCTCTTCAGAAGGCAAGAAGCCACCATTGCTAAAATTTTGTCAATTTCATGCTCAAAATCTTAAAATCTTTGCTTAGATTTTAAGTTACTGATTGCTGTCAACCCTGCTTTTGCTTAGATATCAGCCTGGGAAAGCAGAGGTTGCCTGCCTATTGCAATTAATTTGACAGCTGTAATTATCGAAATTCACCAGAAAGATCCATTTTTTAGGTATGAAAATTTGTCATACTTGAAAATTTCATCAACATGAAAGCTGAATTTTAGTGTCTCTAATTTTCTTTTATGTGCTGTACTTGTAGAAAAGATGGTTCCATTGGTGATGCTCTTGCCTCCGAGAAGATGCTAAACATGTTATATTGCATGTTCATCTTGAGGTGACTTTGAAGTGCTTGCATTAAATTTGAAGATGCCGCATGCTTTAATATTTTCAGATAAATTTAATCTGTTGTACTTTACTTCAAAATTTCATTATCATGGATATCTTCTTGATGCAGTATTACTTTCATTTACTAGCAAAGGATTCCCAATAGGAACTTTATTTAATTGACATAGATCTCAAGGAGAACATCAATCTTGATTACTTCGAAAGATTGACACGGGATACATGATTTGCAAGATTGCTAATCATGAAGGTTGGATCTTTTTTGGTAACAATATTTTTCTCTTATTTTGTTTGGTGCCTCAGACCATCCTGCTGATATCCATGCTACGGCTTGGCCTAATAATCGTGAAAACTTAGTATTTGACGAAATAAAAATATGAAAAAAAAGAGTGGAGATGGGCGCAACCACATTTTTGCATTTACATGATTGTCGCAAAATATGGTTGTATTTTTTTTCCATTACCCTCACTTCACCCTCTTAAAATCAATGATGTATATTTGCAGTCACAACTACAATAAATCTATTCAAGGTGACAAATTCTATTGCTTCACTTAAAACTGAAGACTAAGTTGGAAAACTCTAATTTGTGCGAGTCATTTAGCATCATTGATATGCTAACATCTTTGCTCTACTTTTATAGCAGATTTTATGATTGCTATAACAAAATAAGGATACCGACAAGCCACCTTAGAATGAGTCTTTCTAGGCCCAAACATTAGCCTCCAAGGTTGGTGGGGGAGGGGCGTGGACTGGAGGATGACTTTTTGAATCGGATTAATTGTGGAAGTAGAGAGAAAGTGAGGTCTTTGGTGACTTAAAGTGAGGTTGGAAGAGGGAAGGGGAGAGTGTTGCGGAGTCAACTCGACATCTTAATATAATAGTAATTATAATATTGAATTGATTTAGAATAATGATGTGAAATGCTATGGAATTTGTGTAGTTTTTATGCAACCTAGGTTTTTTTCAAGCGGTCATGTAATGTAAAGATTTTCATGTATTATGATAGCAATAACCATTTAGGATGATGATAAGATGATCAAGGAAAAGCATATTTTACTTTGAAGTGGAACAAAAATAAATTAAGGTATGTTGCATTCAAGCCTCCCTTCATGCTCTTGTTGGATCAGTTAAAGAGAGAAAATATGAGCATATAGATAAAATAAAAGAGAGGAAAAGATTCCTTTTAGAGAATTGGAGATATAGGATAGAAGAAAGGCTTGTTTTGCCA
Organism: Phalaenopsis equestris; assembly: GCF_001263595.1. Classification (NCBI taxonomy): domain Eukaryota; kingdom Viridiplantae; phylum Streptophyta; class Magnoliopsida; order Asparagales; family Orchidaceae; genus Phalaenopsis; species Phalaenopsis equestris. The sequence continues at coordinate 293,048 of NW_018164536.1, forward strand.
CTCCATCAATGGAGTAGTTGACACTCTCAAGGGATGAGGGAGGACTAAGAAGCTAGAATAAGAGAGACTATTTGCCAATTAACTTGAAATTTATTCAAAATTTTTCAAGGCCTTGTTACAAATTCTATTTATTTTAATAAGAAAGTAAAAAAAAATTACATGAAAATTCAAAATTGGCCTAATAGTAGGACTCATTTTGAAAATAATAAGATAGGATGATTCAAAGCCACTCTAGTTAAGCCATTTGATCCTAGTATTTTTATTTAAATGTATATCATATTTATTTTTATTATTGAAAGAAAAATTTGCAGATAGATTAAGTGGTTGTTTGGTTGAGTGTATTAGTTCAATGCACTTGAAATATAGGGATTTGACTATAAACAAATACTTTATAAAATTTTCAATGATTTTAGAATATAGCATTATAATATTTTCAGTATTTTCAAAATTTACTTGATTTGGATGATTTTGGAATACAAGGAAGTTGGGAGATCATGTAAATCCCCACATACTTTCGGGACCATCTTGCTTACGTTCATCACTTTGTGAAGTCCCTCACTCATAGTTGTCATTGTTTGTGACCGTCACTCGTTGAATCCCATCTCTTGAGATCATCATTGTTTGTGATTGTTTCACGCCAAAACTCTTAATTGAAATTGTCTCTGCTCGCGACAGTCCTTTGCCAAATTTAGTCCCTCTATCTATTTACCTACAATAGCTGCCCCAAAAAATCCAACACAATCATCTTGCTCGTTGTCTTACTGTTTGCACCGTACGCTATCATAATTGTATTTGCTTGCTTTTGACAAAAATCTAGAGGTAAAATTTCAATCAAACAAACATTAAAAAATTCGTGAGTTTATTTTATAATCAATCAAATAGTTAAATGAAATATAAACACAATGTATTTGATATATGTTGTATTTTAAATTTCCAAGTATTCTATATACTTGCAAACAGATAATCCCCAAGAAAATATTATTTGTCCTCGTATTTTAAAGGAAAAATATTATTTAAAAAATTGTTCTAAGCCCATGCCCCGAGTCTCCCAAACTAAGATTCACAGAAAATGTCTGAAGTCTAATCATTTTCTTTGGCAGAGGCTTACACCTTGAGGCATTTGCGGCAACGCCTCAATGTGGGTTTATAAAAGTTTCTTATGTTATATATATATATGTATATGAACCTAATATAATCGCTTAGTCTAATACAATATCTTGAAATTGGGGTTGCGTGGTCCATGATCAGGAGCCACTAGAGGTAGGAAGATTAGGAGTCTTTATGGTTTAGTGCAACAACACTTGGTCTTTGAGCTAAGTAAAAGAAATGGAAGTTCACTGAGTTGGAAGCAATTGCAATCAGGGTTCTTTTTTATGTAAGTCTTTTTATTTTCTTTTTTTAGCACTACTTTTTGCTTATGATTATTATCTTTGAGTTAAAATATGGTTTGTTATAGTTAATTATTTTGTTTATATTACTGGATTACTTATTATTTTCTTCTTAGGATTCCTTTATTTGATATTATTATGCTAAAATTCTACTATGTGATAATTTTATTATTTTACTTAAAAATTGTTCATTTTGCTTTCCTTAAAGAGAACATGATAATTTTTTTTATGATAGAATAATTTATGAATTGACCTTAATTTTATAATTTTTTTAATTTTTTCTTTTTTGGTTTAATTGTTTATGCCTCAACTCCCTAAGGCTAAGTACCCTTGTTTCTGATGTCATTCTTTTAAATTTTAGAAAAAAAGAATAATGCATGAGTCCTTTTATGTGTTTACGTTCCAATAAAATATGATGATGGAGTGAAACAATGGCCATCTATTTGCTATTACAAGGTCTCTTTTTTAAGAGAATCTTCCATGATAATAGGTGGGAAAAGTTATTTTAACAGCCTGGCGAACAATAAATTGATTGCCTACAAAGGTCCTCAAGTTCAAGTGCTCTACAAAAGTTCTAATCTAATTATTTTCTTCCCAACACCTCAAATAATTTTTACAAAAATATTTGAAAGCATTGTTTTTGTTCATATTAATCCTAAGATAGAGAAAATTTTGATCCATGAGCATTTACTTGTGTTTATATTACTCTCACATAAGAAAATACAAATGTTATCATACCCCATGATAAATGCGTATTTGTTTGTTGATATCATTTTTAATAAAGAATATCTCTGGTTTGTTGCTACTCAACCCAAGGAAGAAGTAACATATTCACTAATAAATTTTCTTTGTAGATTTCCTTCCTTAATAAACAACTCTATTCTAGAGACGACCACTTCTAAGCAAACTGGGTGCGTACCATAGCTGCTTCTTCATTATTGGTGCACTCAAAAAGAAAACAAAAATTTCAATCTAAGCATGTTGGATCAATTAAGTCAAGCATTGCCATTCAATCCACTAATGAAACATTCATCCTACAAATAAAGGTGCAAGAAGTTTCATTAAACAGCCATTAGTTTTTCAATATAAGAATAATTCTCACAGTCACCAATCCTTCCTTGCTGCCTCTTTTAGTATTTTTATTCTTAAAACTTTTTATGATGCTTTAAATAAAGTGAAGTAGAATAATGCTGTAAGAGGAGAAATGTAATGTTAGGTATGACTCATATCTAGGGAGTTGGAGTTTCTTGGTGAAGAGGTGTCTCCTGGTGAAAAAGTAGTGTCTCTTGGAATAAAGGGGGTTGGGAGGAGCGAGGGCGTGATTGTAATTTTATCTGAGGGTTTGTATATATCTATATATATGTGTAACCCTATGGGATGTATTGTAACTCCTCTGAAATAGTGAAACCGCCGCTCGCTCCCGAGGACGTAGGCAATTCTTTGCTGAACCTCGTTAAATCTCTGTGTTTTTTTTCTAGTTTGTGTCGATTTCTGTTTTATTCCGCTTCAATTTCACAATAATTGGTATCAGAGCCTCTTTCGAGGGAATAAAAGGAGATCGACGCAAGAAGAAGAGTTCGGGCGGTTTTGCCGGTTTTTGCGGCAGTTCACAGGGCGTTCGCGCGAATCAGAGTAGCGCGGAAGGAAGGCCGCTGCCTGGCGATCTTCCGCGAACAGGAGTTCAGACAGAAGTTCGCGGACGGGCTTCGACGACAAGGGTGTTCGGTGCTTGCGAATCGCGGGAGAAGGAGGTTCTTCGCGATTAGCGAGCGGACTACAACAGCGACGATTCACGACAGGCCTTTGGTTCGCGGTTTTTCCGACAGGTGGATTCGTGCGCGGCAGTTCTGCGACAGTTCGCGTGGAGGCGGATTCGCGCGTGGCAGGAAGGCAGAGGTTCTTTCGCGACGTTGCTTGGAGGACTCACGATCCGGGCAGTTCTGCGGACAAGAGGCAGTGACGGTTTGCGATGTTCGTGGTTTTCAGTAGGATCGCAAGGCGTTCAGTCTTCGGTAGATCGTTCGCGACGTAAGAGGAGTCGCAGGAGTCTTCTTCCGGATTCGCGATCAGCCTGTTCTGCTTCGGCAAGAATCGCGACAGAAGCCGGGCGAATTCGAAGAAGTGGCTTCGGTTTCGCGATCAGTTCGAGAAGGGCTAACAGGTGCGAGAAAGGAGTTCTGTGCGGCTGCGAAGGACGAAGAGGCGTGAGGTTCGTGAACAGTCGTGCAGTTTTAGGAAACGGAGGAGTTCGACAGATTTAACAATCCGTGGAAAACATAGGCTGTCCACCGCGAACATGAGCCTTGTTTTGCGGAAAATCTGAGAAATTCGACCAGTTAAATTTGTCGGTTCGTCGTAGGAGATTTTGCGACAGGTGGAGTTTGGCAGGGTGCAGGAGGCGAGCAGACACGATTATTTTGTGAACAAGAGTTTCGCGGAGGTATTTCTCGAACAGGTGCGAAGGGATTCGTGGCTCGTGGAAACAACAATTGGCCGAGGTACTGGTACGAACAGGAAAAGTGCTTCGTGGGAAAATTTGATAGTTACTGCATTTGACAAAGAAAATTTCAGGTTTCTTTGAATTTATTTGCGGAGTATTTTCTTTTGTTTTTCGAAGCAAGACAAGAAAATACGGTGCAGGAAGAAAATACGGTGCATGATTCGGTGCAGGATTAAATTTAAAATAGCATCGTTTGGAGAAAAATTCGAGATAGTGAAGTTCGATGGAACCAAGAACTTCGGATTGTGGCAAATAAGGGTAAAAGATTTGTTGACACAACATAGAATTTTGAAGAATTTGCGGGTTACGAAACGTGATAATATGAAAGATGAAGATTGGGAAGAGTTACAACTTCGAGCGGCATGTACCATACGTTTATGTCTCGCAGATGAAATTATGTATCATGTTATGAATCTGAAATCTCCTGGTGAAGTATGAAAGAAATTGGAATCTCAGTTTATGTCCAAATCTCTGACGAATAAATTGTATTTGAAGTAAAGACTGTATGGGCTGAAGATGCATGCAGACACTGATTTGGTTCAGCTTGGTTCAGCACTTGAATGTCTTAATAATCAGAGATCTGACACGACTTGATGTGAATATTGAGGATGAAGACCGAATAATGATTCTTTTGTGTTCATTGCCTACTTTTTATGAACATCTGATGACTACTCTTACATATGAGAAAGAAACAATTAAAATTGATGAGATTACTGCAGCATTGTTGGCTCACAACCAGCGGAAGCAGAATGCAGAAGAAAACTCTCATGTTAATTGTTTATATGCTAAGTGTAATCATGATCGTGAAAGAAAGGAGGAGAAGGAGAATTTTGGAAGGCAAAGTTCTAGGTCGAAGCCTAAAGGAAAGAAGATTCGTTGCTTTAAGTGCAAGGAACACAAACATATGAAGAGAGATTGTCCAATGCTCAAGAAGAAGACTCGTGATGTATCTTCCAGGGCTGTGAATATGGTGCAGAGTGACATTACGGATTGCAGTGATAGTGATGCGCTTTCAGTTACAATAACTCAGTTAAAGGATGAATGGATTCTTGATTCAGGATGTTCTTATCACATAACATCTAACAGGGAGTGGTTCACTTCATACAGGTTATCTGATACTTGTTCAGTCTATTTGGGTGATAATAGACGTTGCAATATTGCTGATATTGATAAAGTCAGAATTAAGATGTATGATGATACTGTTAGAACATTATGTGATGTCAGACATGTTCCAGAGTTGAAGAATAATTTGATTTTCTTGGGCACTCTACACAGAAATATTTTCATTCCTAAGACAGATGAGGATAGGGAAACCATCAGAATTGTTAAGGGTGCACTGACTGTGATGAGAGGGAAAATCACTGTAGGTAACATCTATAAACTGATAGGAAGTACAGTTGCAGGTGAAAATCGCTTTGTTGAATCATATGGTGAAAATGCAACAGGAACTTTGACCAAGCCATGTTAGATGGTTTGGTTGCCCAACCCACTTTGATATAAAGAAACTCCATGAGATATTTTCTCCTAAAAAAGGGCTGAATATCCACTAAGGTGGAGATTTGTTTGGTTGGCACATATACCGGGTGATGCATATCTCCTATGGTGCTGGATATTTGCCAAGATGGAGAATTGTTAGGTATGACTCATATCTAGGGAGTTGGAGTTTCTTGGTGAAGAGGTGTGTCTTCTGGTGAAAAGGAGTGTCTCTTGGAATAAATGGGGTTGCGAGGAGCGAGAGCGTGATTGTAATTTTATCTGAGGGTTTGTATATATCTATATATATGTGTAACCCTATGGGATGTATTGTAACTCCTCTGAAATAGTGAAACCGCCGCTCGCTCCCAAGGACGTAGGCAATTCTTTGCCGAACCTCGTTAAATCTCTGTGTTCTTCTTCTAGTTTGTATCGATTCCTGTTTTTTTTCCGCTTCAATTTCACAACATGTAAGCCCTTTAAATGAACAAAACATGAGAACTAATGATATTACCAAAATGAAAAAAATAAATATGATGTTGATAGTTTTTTACTTGATGGGTAATTAAAAAATGAAATAATGGTAGATTAGTGATCAAAGGCTGCACTTAAAACATATAGAGGTGATTATCTTGAAATCCTCGCTCTAATTGCTAAAATGAATATTATTCAAGTTTTTTTATCATTTGCAACTAACAAGGATTGAATGATATAACAATTCATTGTGAAGGATGCCTTTTTATATGGTTTTCTAGATGAATAAGTGTATATGGAGGTCCCATAGTGTTCTGTTGCTCAAATACCCGAAAAAAAATTATAGTACAAAAGGCATTACTTGAATTGAAGCAATCTCAAGGGTTCAATTCATAAGGTTTGCCAACATAGTACACAACATAAGATATGAGCAAAGTTAATGAGACGTACTTTATTTGAGATATAGCTTCATGGTGAGTCTTTATGTTATTAGTTTATGCCGACATCATCATTATGAACGGTAGTGAATTGGAATGGGGGCTTAAAAAAATGTCGCTTTGCAAAATTAAAGTAAAAAAAGTATGTAAGTTAATGTATTTATTTAACATTAAAGTCACACACTTTCTACAATGAGTCTTTATGTCACAAAAAAATTATATAATAGAAATTTTATAAGAGTCATGTGTTGGATCCTGATTTGTTTACGGATTCACACCACCAATGAAAAGAGTTCGAATAAAAAAAATTGAGTACAAAGAATAAAGAAAAAAATGGGAGAGAAAATAATTCAATTACTTGTCTATTTTGAAATTTTTCTCGTGCATTACAACGATACCCTTATTTATAGAGGGGTTGACTTGTGTTAAAATAAAGTATTTATTATATTACATGAATCCTAAGAGATCTTTGAACTATCATTTTTTATCTTTTTTTATTTGAGTCTTATAATTAATATTATCTTGGTAACATCTTGTATTGATAATCATTTCTCATAAATATTTTTCCTTAGACTTTTCACTTATGGTAATGCTTTTGTCATCTTGCTCAGCCTTTGGGTGAGTTAGATTTCCTAGGAAAGTTGGTCTTCCTGAGGGGAGTTATCGAGTTGCCTCGGTTGAGCATTTGTGTGTTGATCATTATTGGCAAGTCATTCGGGTTCCCTGGTTAAGTTTCTTTGGTTGAATTAATTTGCTGAGTTGTCTTGCTGGCTCAGTGTGCAATCTAGCTTTATATCTTGAATTTGTTTCAGAGGCTTTCACAACTTATAAGCTGGGTTGCAAGCATATCGAGAGCTCCATAAAATTTATCGTAGATTTGTAGATGCTTCAAAGGACATAATAATAAAGAAAAACTCCCTGCAAATTTTATGAGAAGACTTAACATATACTAGGCCTAACCTTGCTTACGCTATTAATGTGATAAGTCAATTCATGCTCAATTCCATAAAATTACACCTTAGAAAATTATATTAAGGCTTATGAAAAAAAAACTCTGGCTGAAGAAATTTTATTTAAAAAGATCAAAGATTTGACTCTTGAAGAATACATGATTATTATGTTAGGTTTATGGTTGTCATGAGATCAAGTTTTTGGACATTGCACACTTTTAAGGGGAAATCAAGTAACTTGGGTGAGTAAAACAGTTATATAGTTGTAACAACCAAACCAAAATTTTAATTTAAATCCATGGCATTAGAATTTATGAATTTTTTTTGGCTAAAAGTTATTCTAAACTTTTAAAAGTTGAATGTAAAATATTTATGAAGCTCTATTATTATAATAAATTATTCATCAATATTGCCCATACTACCATAAAAAATGAGTATACAAAACAGATTAATTTGATAGATATTTTATAAATCAAAATTTGATGGTTGTACAATCTATAACCTTCTATTTGTAATCATATGTGACTAGTTGATTTGCATACTCTTTAAATTAAATTAAAGGATTATAGGGATAATGTTTCAAATATTATTAGGCAAATTGGTATAGATAACATCTATTCATTTTCTTAAGGGTGGGTGTGGAAATGCCTTACCTATAATTAATGCTTGCAACTCTAGTTTGTGCTTTTGCCCCACTCTTCCACTACCTCTTTTAGAGGAAACACATCCAGTGGCACTCTAGCATCTTGCCAAGCTGAGCCCAACAGACTCCCCTCTCATCATAGCTTACTAGCTCACTCTAACAATCGTACCAGTCCTCTCTCTCTTCTAACTATTTCATTGCCACTTTATTAATACATGAGATCATAATTGCTATCTCAGTAACTTATAGTTGGCCCTAATTGTAATTTATTATGTTGTCAATATTTAGTTTCTAAATTTTTTATATTTCCTACTAGTGGTTTCTGTAGACTTGTATAAATTCAACACATATGATGAAATGAAACATTCAACAAATTCTCTCCAATTCTTATAATTAGATATTCTGAGGAAAATGTAGCATGTGCTGAAATGTGGGTTGGATTGCTTTAGGATTTATGTTTTTAGGGGAACTTTTTTTTTTTTTTGGTTATTGATGGTTTTTATTTGTAGCAATGGTAATGTAATATGTGGTGAGAGGAGTCGCTGAAGGAGATGAAGATTTGGGGGAGGAAGAGGGTACATCTTTGTCATGGGACTCTTAAGATGGTAGGGAATAGTTTCTTGAAGTGTTTTGGTGGATAAAGTGGAAGGAAGGTGGGACTTTTAAGATGGTAAGGAATAGTTTCTTGAAGTGTATTGGTCGATAAAGTGGAAGGAAGGTCCTTGTTACTTAAGAATGGTAGGAAAAGGGAAGGAGAGATGGAGTTGGAGATGGAATTTATCTGGTGAGAGAGAAATGAAGGAGAGGGGGAGGTAGAGGGTCAATTAAGGGAGGAGATGCCTGTAAGCATAAGAAGTTTGAAGTTTGTGCCACAACCAATAATGGTTGAAGCCTACACCTTGCCCCTACATTTTCTATTATCGTTTAAACCATGCAAATAAAAGTATCATGAAATTTTTTTTTATTCTTGTTATAATGCTATAAATATAATTAGGATGATTGTAATCACTCCTAATTTGGGTCTTATAGTGATACTGACTGATGTCTTCTTTCATTTTTCGACCTTTCCTTGCTTATAGTTGGACCATCATTGACAATCTAGCTAGAAGTTAGATGTTTGTTTTCTATGGTTGTTAGTTCCATCAAAAGGAGCTTAATTCTCTCTACTCATATTCAAAGCTCATTTGTCTTATGCGAGAGTACTTGGTTTGGACATTTCATGTTCAACTTGGATTTTTTGGTTATGTCTAGGGTAGATTTATGAGATGCTTATGAGGCATATTTAATGATGATGAGGTGACCCATATCATGATTCAACAAATAATTTTAGCTATTTTTTGACAACCATGATCATGGACTATTAATAGGACTAAAGGTGAATTTTTAATTTTATTTTGCCCTTTAAGGTTTTAGTCATTTTTTTTTTTTTGGCATAGTCTAGATGACCTTGCTAGAATCCTCTACAGATTAAGCTAAGACTCTATAAGCGAGCTAATTTCTTGATCTAGCTTGGTCTTTCTACTAAACTTATAGTGAAGACTAAGGAACGTAGTGGATAATTAAGGATATCTCAATCCTCTGGCCATACTATGCAATGATTTGTAAGCAAAGACTTCGGAAATGAGTGGATCCTCAAGAGGATTGCCCTTTCAATATAGCCAGATTAATCACTTTCAATTTTCATGGTTGATTTGAGCACTCGAGGCTTCTCTTGTGTGCAAAAATCCTTGGTTCCATTAATTACCCTTTTTGCCTTACTTTGTGCAGTTTAGAGGAAGAGCTTGGAAGCCGTACTCTGTGCAGGTTGAAACTGAGAGCAACATACGGACTTCCATTAACTCTCTTGTTTTTTAAAGCATATCAACTAGCATGTTTCTTGCATTGTAAATCTGTTTATTTGCATTATTGCTATGTCTTGACTTTGTTTTAAGCTTTTAATATTTAATTGCACCAAGGAGTTGATTGATATTTTTTTATGCTTTTAATATTTAATTGCACTATTTTTCTTGCTGTATTAATATGTTTTGACTTTTAACTTGTTTCATATTTCATTTGTATGAAACTTGAGCAAAAGAACCAAAGTAAATGTTTTGGTGTTTCAGAGATTAATGCATACAAATGTCATTCATCTGTTCCCAACATTGCTAAGTGATGACCTTGGACAAGTAAATAACTTGTAGTTGAATCTATGTACTTCCAATCTCTCTCTTAGAGATTGCATTTTCATTTGTTGTTTCTCTTAAATTTATCATTCTACTTATTTTTGGTCTTTTGGTGTCGAAGTGTCTTTTCTTTTGGCTTATCCATTTTTGCCACCCTTCGCTATCATCATTTTTTTTTGTGTTGTTGTGAGTCTTTCACATTGTTATTACCTTTTCTTCAACCATTTGGTGTCAGCATCATGAATCTTCATTTTCTATTTATTTGTGCTGAGTGGCATTTAACGTGTTAAACTTAATCCTTCGACTCTAACTTGCTTGCTCATCTAACTTTACATATTTTAAATCCTTTATTATTGATGTCCTAAGCATACAAGTTTTTTTATTACTTATATTATCTTCAATAATCATCACTTTAACATGATTGCCTCTAATACAATATAATAATTCTTGATTTTTTTCTTCTTAGTCTTGTCACATATTTATCTTTACATTCTCATTTCAACTCTTTTTAATTGTGATATTACAACAAATATTTAGATCCACACTTTTAAGCATCCATGACATTCTTTTATCACACAAAACTCTCGAGGAACTTATCCATTTTAACCATCCAGTTTTAACTCAAACATAAATTATTTTTATATATTCTTTCTTCTATATAACAGACCTAAGTTGCTTAGCATATCTTACATAGATATCATCATTATCTTCTTATATTGAATACTAGTTGCTAACATCATATTTTCTGAAATTACATATTAATATACTCAATCATGTTTCTACTAACTCTATGGTCTTCATAATCTTTTCTTATTTTCAAATTCAGAAGTGTCTCCCACTTCCATCACTTTGAAGGTTTTAATTATAGGCTTCCTTATAATTGATTGTTTTTTTTATTTCCTCTTTCTCACTTATGTCAACAACTTTAGATCTTTTTAACGATCTTCAATGTTAATTATTTTACTCTTCGATATCATCTAAAATAGTGATTATATTGTTCTTTAATAATTTAACATAAAATTATTATTAACCCTTTCTATCATTTCTTGTTGATTTTTGTTGTTTTGTTCCTTCATTAAAACAATCATCATTGTACACCTATAAATGCCTTGAGAAACATAATGAGGTGTGTACCTTGCAGGCTTGAGACGTAACCATATTTTTTTTCCTTTTTTTTCCTTTTTTTCCTTTTTCTTTTAATGATTTTAATGAGAATTTTGATGGTTAAGTGCTTGCAGTGGTTCATGCTTTGTTTGCTATATTATATGTTGCGGAAACTTACTTCTAACGATTTTGCACAATTCACAAATTTTTTTTTTATTTTTTTCCTTGAATCTACTAATCTTTCCAATTGATTTAAATATGATAAAGTGCCTTTTTTAATGCATAAATGTGTTCTTTATTAAAAGATATGTTTAATTTTTGAAACAATGGATCTTTTAATATCGGCTAATTAGTTCTTAGTCTCTGTAACAGACTCGTCAATGATTTTGTTGAGCCTGCGCACAAGAAAACTGGGCGCTCGATATCCGATTTAGCCGATGCAGTTGGTATTCCACGAACTCTTGTTGATATTCGTCATGGTGGGGAAGCTTTGTTCTTCTGCTAGCTTTATTTGCTTGTAGTTCACTTTTTTTATTTGATAAATCAAAACTATGATGTTCTGTCTTGCCTTTGGATTTTAGAGAGTTCTCATCGTTGTCTTCCTTCACTCAAGCTGGTTCGTGCAGCCAGTGCAAAGGTACTGTCTGTTTTCATGTTCTAGTCGAGCATGCACTTTGGTTGCCCTGTTTAATGCCACCTTGATATTTGTAGGCCTTTAAAAATGAGGGAAATTTACATTTATAGCACATAATTTTCATGTATTTACATATTTCACACCTGAACTTCCATATTTACACATATAGCACTCAAATCTTTAGTATTGCCTAAAAAATAACACTTATCATTTTTTAAAAGTGAAATATACTTTTTCATTCATAATTTTAAAGCACTGATGTCCTGTGTGAGATATGTAAATACTTTAGAATTGTGTGCTACATATGTAGATTTTCCTAAAATTAAATGTCTACTTAAGTGATTAATTTTTTATAGTCATATATACTAAATATTTTGGAATCTCGGTTTTTGTAATATGCTTTTGTTTGTAATTTCAGTTTTTGTTTTGGTTAAATGTTTGCTGTCATCTTCAGGCACTTGAGTGGCTAAAGATTAATTACTGGGAACCTCAAAGAATTGCAGTTTATGATTCTAGAAGAAAAGTAAAATCTAGATTACGTGAGATGATCTTATGTTTAGCATCCCATCATGGTTCAAGGGTGAATTCTGCAAAGACTAAAAGAAAAGGTGAGTTTTTTAATTGCTTTCTAATGTCGAAAATGGTGAGCACGTAAATTCTTTTTACTATGTTACCTTTTCATGCAATATTCAAGAGATCCTGCTTTTAAATTCTACCAATTTTTTTAACGATTGTTTTGGTTAATTCTTATTTATCTTGATCGACTTTCAGTATCTAGAATATTCAATATTGCATGAAAAGATAATTTTATGCCTGACTAGGAGGATCTCTTAAAAAATTGTCATTTTAAGACAACACTGCATTAATATTAAATTGACAAATGGCATTCAATAAATATGCTTTTTGTTGATTGTTAATCTTTTTCTTTCTGCTTTATAAGCACTAAAATTTTCAGTAACTTAAATTACGAGGGTTCTCTGATCTCTTTTATAGCTCCATCAATTATTCTAAGTATGTATTTGGTATCCTTCTTGGGGTTTCATGCTTTAATTGACTTTGAAATATATATATAAATAATCCTCAAACATGATTGTAACTTCAGTTTGTGACCTAGTTATCTTGATCTTCTCGATAGCCTCTCAATTCTATTGAAATTTCCATTCAATATCGTAGTCCCAAGCTGATACATTGAAGGAAGTTCAATGCCTCGACCATTGCAACTTCTAGAACTAATCATGTTGACATAAGATGGGGAAGTTGCCACATACAATAGAATTGTATTATCATGGAAGATTCTTTTAATGTCCGTATGAAAATGGTTGCATTTCTCTCTTATGGTGCATTCAATGAGCTGCTCTCATATCATCAATTTTTTCTTCATCCACATTCATCCTGTATTGATTTGTAGATTCCCTTGAATCTCTATCGAACATTTGTAGCAAAGAAGAATATTTGCCACACTATTGGCATAATAATAACTACAATCAAATATGTCATCAAATTGCAGATGTGCAAAAGGCTTGCTTGCTTGCTTTAGTTATTCAAGTACTAATTTTCTTTTTCATCTTTTTAGGCGCTTTAGCATGTGGTACAACATCTTTATGAAAACTAGAAAAGCATTCTTTCATTCTTATCACTAGTCACTTTATCATAATTGTTGCACTTCAAATAAATGTAAGCTTTATTCACTCTTCAATTTGCTCTTGACACTATATTTTCATGCCCGGTTTTTCTATTTCCAGTCGAGTTTTTTTTTTTATAACCTTTAACCATTGTAGAGTAATTGTAAGCTGAAAATTTCATTCACAATAAAGAAGCCTCATCCAAAAAAAATATTGAGAAATGCAAATGATAAAATAAAAAGTAAATAATGATATAAACAAATTTAAAGTAACAAAGAAAAATAAGGAGATGGGTTGCCGACAAGAAGAGGAGAGGAAAAAGCGTACAAAAATGGCGGTTGCAATGATTAAGATGCAGTGATGATATATGGCTCTGAATGCAACATGAGTTGCAAGTGACATGTGTGGCAGGGATCAAGGACTTGTGTGTGGCTTTTTGATTTGGTTTGATTTAGGTTAAAGAACAGGGAAAATAAAAATTAATTTTTGTTGGCATCATTTTTTGATGTCACATGTGTGGAATGTCCACCTATGCGTATCAGGATAAAACTTAGTGCAAATAAGTCACATATAGCTCGAGATATTTGTTCGAGACCCACCGACGCGTGTTGAGAGGCACGTAGCCGGGATTGTTTGGTTAGAATTTGGCTTTCGCTTAAACGAAGACCGATCAACATTCTGTTCATCGGACGTCTCTGATCGGGTCGACGAATATTATGTGTCACGTCGCGGCGAAATTGATTCGAATTGACCCGATCTTCAAGGAAGTTCGTTCGGATGACCCCGAACGATGAAACAGACTGTGCGAGTGTGTCCAGAACGCCAGTTTCAGCCTAGGGGGAAGTTCATTTCGCTACGGCTTCACGAACGAGTCAAAAATATACGAATTATCATTTTATACCCAATCGTCAAAAAAATTGTCCAGATGACGCCGGATGACAAAACTGACCACACCATTGTGTCTGGAATGTCGATTTCACCTAGGAAGTACGTTCATTATGCTGCGAGGTGTTCGACGAGAAATGAGCGGAGGCTTTAAATAATAATAATAATATTATTATTATTATAAAAATAAAATATATATATTATATTTTTTTAATTTATGCTTGCAGCACGTGATTCTCTCTGTCTTCTTTTTTTAATCACCCATCTCACCCATCACCCATCACCCATCACCCATCACGTTAAAAATAATAATAATAAAAAAAAAGGATATTCTCCTATTCTTATCCTATATAACCCACGCGCCTGCAGCTAGCTTGAATTTTTTTAATTTTATTTTATGCTGCTCCCTCTCTCCTTTATCCTTATCGCAGCACCCCACTCTCCATTTTTCTCCTCTCTCGCGTGAACTCAAGCCCGACGCTCCTCTTTTTTTCTCCATTTTTCTCCTCTCGCTCAGTCTCAAAGGTTCGCCCGACACTCCTCTCCGGCGACCTCCTCGTCGGAGAATGACCCTACTGGCGTCTCCTCCTCCTAGCTTCGCCACTTCCCTTTCTGAAGCATGGTTCCGAAACTGGCCATTTTTGCCCGGATTCGTTGGCGGTCGCTCCTTGCCGGCGTATTCCTCTTCACTAGCATCCTTCTTCGCGTCCTCTTCCTCGTCGGAGCTCCTCCAACCGCTGGCCTAACCCGCTGCCACCTTCTCTCTTCTTCTCTAGGCCAGCGGCACTTGCGACAATATTTTCTCATCGGCAGCATCCTGCCGGCCTCCTCCAACTCCGACGTCCAGATCTCGCCGGCCCCAACTCTCTCTTACGCAGAGCTCTGAGCTATCGCACCCCTAGCAGCTTGGCTACCCTTCCCACCGACCGAATCTCCTCCGCCAGCGAAGTTTTTGTTGTCACCTCCTTCATACGCAGGATCTAGGGTAGCACTTCCCTCTCTTTGTTGGAGCCACTCGTCGTCGTTGTGGCGATGGCTTTGCGACGTATAGGGTCTCGTTCGACCCCTCGCAAAGGTATATGCGTCTGTCGGCAGCTAAAAAGAGTTATGTTTCGGGGTCGCCCGTAAGAAGCTGTCGGTCGCTGTAATTGAAATCCCGTCGCCCGCTTCGGAAGGACGTTGAAGTATGAAATCAAACTGACCCCATTTTTTCATAGTT
>NW_018164536.1:309475-310651 GCF_001263595.1 Phalaenopsis equestris
TGTTGCCCACCGCGCTAGCTCCAAGCTCCCCGACATGACGAGTTTAAGTTTTCTAGGGTGTCCAGTTATAGTGTTAAATCAAACGGCCCTATGGTTGTAGTCCTCTAAACATCATATGCAAAAAGGAAACATGTTTTACAGGAAGAGCAGTAGCAGGTAAAAACAGGAAAAGTGTAACATGCTTTACAGGAAGAGCAGTAGCAGGTAAAAACAGGAAAAGTGTAACATGCTTTACAGGAAGAGCAGTAGCAGGTAGAAAACAAGACAAGTGTGACATGCTTTACAGGAAGAGCAGTTGCAGGTAGAAAATATGACAAGTATAACATGCTGTACAGTACGGTAGCAGGTAGAAACAGGAAAATTAAGTGCTGTAAAATGTAAAGCAAACCTGTACACCCGTGAGATCTGATGTTCCTTAAGCATAGCAAACCTAAATACATCTCAAAAAGCAAAGTCCGGAAGAGAACGTCGTCCAGGAAATTTGAGGAAAAGCGGAAAACTCGAGAAAAATCAACGAAAGACTCAAGAAAAAGAAAATCCTCAAAATGTAAAAGAAAATCCTCAAAACTCCTAGGGAAATCTGGAAAGAAAGAAAAAAGTAACACGAGTGCCCTGTCCCAAAGCTTCGATAAAACAAAAAGAAGATTCGGATGAGGGGGACCGCAAGCACTCGTATGGGACTAGGCTCAGCTATATTTATTTTCGAGGGTCCACGAAGGCTACTCGGTCACCCGAACGTATAGAACCCGCCACTCATCTAGAAGGGTGTCTTGAACCTCACTTAGGGGGCTATTTCCCAGCCTAATTAAGTATTCGTCAGGTGGACAACCAATTTTTAAACGTATTTTAAAATTTATGTTTTTTGTCATACACACAAATGTTAAACATGCAAAGAAGAATTATCAATTTTGTTTCGTAGAAAAGTGTGTTTTCGTTTGAAAATGATTTAT
This sequence comes from Phalaenopsis equestris, assembly GCF_001263595.1. NCBI lineage: Eukaryota > Viridiplantae > Streptophyta > Magnoliopsida > Asparagales > Orchidaceae > Phalaenopsis > Phalaenopsis equestris. Next base: position 310,426 of record NW_018164536.1, read on the forward strand.
CAAAACTTATCTTTTTTTTATTAGAAATTTTTGTTGTCCACGAGTCGATTACGCTGTCGGGCGTAGGACTGCCAACAACCTGAGGAGGTTCGAGTCGACTCCCGCTAGACTTATGTCGGTGAATGATACCATATCCTATTGTTCATCAAATGTCTGGATCTGAATGTTATAGGATATGACATCTTCCTGCTCTATTTTCGGTGTGCCTTTATCATCAACACCGTAC
>NW_018164536.1:311959-312531 GCF_001263595.1 Phalaenopsis equestris
GCAAACTTGATTCATCCACAACTCTCAAGACAATCCAAGTCTAGCAAGGAAAGCCAAATCACACCCAAAGCCCTGCAATAGACCTCACGGGTAAGGGGTAGGAACCAAAGCCAGCAAAGCCATCTCCCCTATAATCATTCAAATGATTCAAACTCAACAAAAGGGGATAAACTAAACTCAAGAAATTTCAATGTGTCTCACGGGTAGGAGTAGGAACCAAAGCCAGCAAAGCCATCTCCCAACCACTCCTTGGGTAAAGGCTGAACAAAGCAACACAACCCTCAATCAAAGCCAAACCGAGCCCAACAAGAAACAAAGCCAAAACCGGGTTCAACAAGGCTAAAACAAGCAAACACAGCCCCCACCTTAGCCAATCCAAGTCCCGCAAAGGCCAAACAAAGCAAATCAAGACCAACAACTAGAGCCAGACCAAGTCTAGCAGAGCTAAAACAAGCAAACATAGCCCACACTAGAGCCAAACCGAGCCCAGCAAGGCTAAACAAAACCAACACAGTTCCCCATCTAGAGCCAAACCCAGCTCAACCAAGAACCAAAGCCAAAGCCAGCCCTCA
>NW_018164536.1:313682-333105 GCF_001263595.1 Phalaenopsis equestris
TCTCGCGTGGAGGAGGTGGAGCTTGCTCGGCTCAAGACCGAGAACGGGAAAGAGCCAGACACGCGAACGGGAGAGGGAAAGGAGGCAGAGAGAGCTAGAGATTTTAACGTTAAAAGAGGAAAGGGGGAAGGGGTAAAAAAAAGTTTAATTAATATATATATACATATATATATATAAATATATGTATATATATATATATATTAAATAAAATACGATTTACTCGCGCGCGGCGACGTAACAAAATGGGTGTCCCCCCTGGACAAAAACGCCGGTGCAGTCTGTTTCGTCATCCGGGGTCGCTCGGACGACGTCGTCGACAATCGAGTCGAAAACGCGCTAAAATTCAAATTTCACAAAATTTTATCAAAAGATTTATTTGAGCCTTCGACAAATAACAGTGCAAGCGATGTGAATTATGGCGATCGGACGCGTCAACTTTCCGAATTGTGAAGCTTGTGCGCGCGGGAGTGCGAATTGTGCAGAAGGCCACCCTAATGCTCGGAAAGGTCCTATAGGAATCCCTTTTGGGTTTCCTCATGTTGGTTTCATCCTTCTAATTGCTAGAAGCCGATACCGCACGCGCGAAACTCTAAAAGGGGACGGAAGTAGGTCGAGTTAAAGTGAGGCGGGTCTCATTTCTAAGGTTCTAAGGTAGTCGAAGGGAGATCCCTAAGGCTAGATCCTAAATCCTAAGAGAAAGACTAGACTTCACTAAAAATGAGGTCAAAAACGTCGTTTGCACATTCATATGATTTTATCACTTATTTGGGTACTTCATTGGGTCTTTTTATCGTCCCGTGCACGTTCTATGAGGCACACTGAAATATAGATCAGACGTCGGCGAGCTTGGAGCAAGCAAAGAGAACGAGTCCGCAACTATTACGGTGGTGAGATTTCCCAACTCCTAACTGACCCTAGGTTTTAATGGTGTCTAGGCGTGTGTGTTCGATCGCCCACTCTTGGTGTGTGCGTCGGCGTGGCCGGCGCGTCAATGTACCTATGTGATCGATCGTTGATTGTTTAGAGCGAGCCTTTAGGTTAAGATTTTTCCTACATGGCCAAACACCATCCGTAGAGCTGAGTGCCTCCCCTTTGTTGTGAGTCTTAGATCTTTATCCCGTCGGGTTAGAATCCCAATTTCCCACGGTTTTGGTGTTCCTAATCTTCCTTAGAGAGATTAGTTGAGTTCGATCTTAGAGGACGAGAAAAACTTTGTAGCTAGTCCGTCTTATAAGATCGTCGATGTTTGTGGAGCATAAAAAGCTTTGTAACTAGTCCACCTTATGAACGATGGAGAGTTTTTCCTACGAGAAATCGGAAGGGGAAAGCTGGAGGCGGCGATGTCGCAGATCCAAGTGCGTCAGCCCTATGTACCTATGCGAGGTCGTTAGGACGAGTTCGATGTGCCGTTGAGCGATTGAGTTTCATTGCATTTGCATGAACCATTTGTTGCATTTTGGTGTGTTCATCATGTTGTATGTCATACGCACGATCACTTGATCACTTTGATTCGACCGGCCGCACCGGCCCAGTCAACGACCACTTTGGTTTGACTGGTCACCCCGACCCGGTTCGACTGGTCACTTTGGCCTGACCGACCACCACGGCTCGGTCGATCGATCATTTTCATGTTTGTATGCTTTTGCATCATATTGTATGTTTGTATGCTTGTGCATGTTGGTTTTTTTGCATGTTGCATTATATCCTGTGTATGCTTGCCTGTTTGCACGAGCACTGTCACTTGTTTGAGTTGCACTTTTGTTCAGACCGCTACCGTCATAGTATGTCCATCTCCGAGTCACTGCCTCCTTGATATACCCATTTGTTTGGGCCGCTGCCGTCACAGCATGCCCATCTCCGAGTCACTGCCTCCTCGACATACTCATCTTTTGGGCTGCTGCCGCTACGACATGCCTGCTCTTTTTGAGTCACTGTCGTCACGACATACTCATCCTCACCACTTTGGTGCACTTATCATATGTCTGTTGCATATCCTGCATGTGTGCTCGGTGAGTGCCTCTCGGGCAAGGTGTAATTCCTCTTTATTGTTATTCTTTTACGCGATGCAAATTCACTTGTAGCCGGTGTCTGCTAGTTGCACGACACTCCGGGACCCCGGGCAGGTGTAATTCCTCTTTATAGAAAACCTGTTTTACCAATACATCCCGTTTGTGCGTGTCATATTGCATGTAACATCTTTGCATCTATTTGTATGGTGTGTGTTCGCTCTTTTGGGTGCCCGTTGTGATTTCCTTGTACTTCGGTCGAGTAGTCACAATGTGGGCTTTCTGCATGACTCTGTGTTTTCCCCATTCCTCGATGGCTTGTTCTACTCGTTAGGAGAGTGACCCCGTGTTGGTCGCGATGCCTTAACAAGCATTGTTTGCTATGTTGATCCCAGCGAGCAATGCGAGTTAAGTAATCGGGATTGACACGAGTATGACTGTGCTAAAGATCTAATGGATCTAACTTTTGTCATTGCTCTTCGTGACACCCTTTAGATCCTTCGGATTTTTAGGATGAGGTCGATATGACGACCCCGTCAAATTCATACTATACCTAGACTTAACCCGCACTTAGATACTAGGTTGACACACTTTTCGTTAGTTGGTGTGGCCGGCTAGGATTATTTGGGGTGCTAGGTAGTTTTTTTGATGTCTGGATATTGTTCTCTGCTGGATTGGTTGCTCTAGCTAGACATTTTTCTTTTGCATTGTGCTTATGTTGTGACTGCACGCTGCATGTGTGGTAGTATGTTAGGACTTTTTTCTGCAGGGAGCCATGCCTATTTATGCACACATGTGTGGTAGTATGTTAGGACTTTTTTTCTGCAGGGAGCCATGCCTATTTATGCACACACACATGTACAATTATGGGGGAACATGTAATGATTTCTGATTCTTTTGCTTGCAGGTGCTATTTAGCTCCCTCACTTTTAAGACATGGTTCATGATACATATTTGCATGTGAGCGTGAGCTTTCCTGCTAACATTTGTTTTCATGCAGGATTGAGTCTTTTTCTTTTCTCTATGTACCTTTAGAGTCTAGGAGAGTCCTGTAGCAGAAATAAGATACGGACACAAGTTCTGAGGCATTTGACGTGAGAACAACGTGGAGGGGACCAGGAGCAGATGCTCGTACTCCGTATCTTAATTATGTATTTTATATTGATGTATAGAATATGACCGGGTATGTATATGTGGAGTCGGACCGACTTTTTCTTTTTTGGGAAATGTTGTCGACCCAGCGGTATCGGCCTGTTTATTTTTTTTATTTGTTTTGTTTTGCTTTTTGCATCATGTTGCATGTCTGTACTTTTATGTGTTTTTCTTGTTTTTTTCTGTGGTTTATCTGAGATTTCACGATGAAATATAGGCTCTTTAGGACTTAAATTCCTAATGTTCTATAAAATCCTAAATAAAAGATTCAAGATAATTAAAATGTAGGATTAAAATATTCAGAATTTAAAAATTACGATATTACTTTTCTGCATATATTAATAGCGCCTACACAATATTTATGACCGTTTTAGATAACTGCATTCATATTTGCATATCCCGAGGAGTCCCCGTACTTATCCAACTCCCCGTACTTCTCCAACTTGACTAGCCCAACATACCTTCATATAGGTGGTTATGTAGTGCGCCTAGGGTGTTAGAAGACTCCCTGACTCAGACAGGGCATAAGTCCTTTTTTTTAAAGTATTTCCAGCTTTGTAGCTGAACCTCCACTTTCTCTTCTTTCCTGAGACATCTTCGCCACTTCGGCAGGGATAAGTCCCACCTCTTGGAGCTCCAGCTTTTAGTCATAGGATAGAGTTTCGTTACTTTGAACTTAGGGCTACTGAGGTTTCCGTGGACGACGCAATTCATGGATTGCTGACCGGCAATCTCAGGACGTGTTGAGTCGACTACCTTCACGATCAGGTAGACTTAGGGTCCTGGTAGCTGTGGATGACGAGTCCGTGGTACCCCTACCTCTACCTTATAGGATCACTCTATCTTTCTTTTGTTGAGCCTCTTTGAGCCCTATCGCTCCTTTAAATTCGTCGATGTCATTTTGATGGTCTGATGCCGATTGAATTCGTCGATGTCATTTTGATGGTCTGATGCCGATAAGCTGCCTCCCATTTGGGATACAGCGATTTCTCCTCTGCTCTTATGGCTCAGACGTGCTTTGATGTGTTGGGTTGTCCCCATCAATATGATTTACGTTATTTCGTAGCCTCCGTGTGCCGATGAGCCCGCTACCCATTCGGGATGTGAGAGACTCACTCTTTGCCCGATGACTTAGCGTGAGCTTTGAAGCATCGGGACTGTTCCCACACGGAATAACATTCCTTTGATTACCTATACCCCAGGTTTATGATAATATGAAGCGAAACTCCTTTTATCGAGAGTATTTTTGGGTATCCCCCAAGATGTAATTAACCAGTAGGAACAAGTTCTTCTGGGAGTGCTCTTGACCCCAGAACAGATACATACATCTGACTCTTTGGTTATGAGTAGTCTACGCAGATATTTCTTTCGCGGATATTGGTTTAAAATGCCTTCGTCTGACTCTTTGGTTATGGGTAGTCTACGCAGATATTTCTTTCGCGGATATTGGTTTAAAATGCCTTCGCTCGATCTTGTTTGGACGGGCATTCTTGACCTATTCTTGCATGTAGACTCTCTACGTTTTATTTTTTCTCTTGTTTGTTTCTTTATCGTATGTCCTTTCTTATTCGGTTCATCACCTCTTCGAATCATTGATATGATTCAGGAGGGTGATTTATTCGAATAAGGGAAGTATACGACGATTGACAAGTTGGCGACTCTTTTTAAAATAAAATAAAGAAAAATGAATGGAAACAATTTTAATTTAATATCTTAGTTTTAGGTATTAAAATTTTAATATTACCTAAATCTTAATATATGAATCTCAATCCCAGTGCGGTGTACTACCACGTGAGACGGTCTTCATAGTTTTTTTTTTTTTCAAAATCTCATTGAGGTGCGCTTTGAATTATTCAATTTTAAACATCTACCCTTTCCATGACTTTGGCGAATCTCTCAAATTGTTCTTTTGTGGATTTTTTTGAGTTCATATATGGTATTATATAGCATTCATCATGGTTGGTGTCGAATCCATGATAAAAGCTTAGTGGAGTTTCCAATTATGCTGCTTCTTTTAGTCCACCAAATGTTGTAGGATCTAGTTAAAGTTGGTTTCCAAGAATAGTAGTATTATTCGGGCTTCTTGACTAAGTGCAAATGTTTCTACATAATTAATTTTATGAGTCTAATTGTGGTCTTTTGTAACAAGTCTACATTCTAGTTTTTTGGTATGCCATTTGCATAACCATTGCATTTGACAATGCATATTAACTCGCATTCAGTTAGTTTTTTTAATTTTGGCAAAATTATCACCTCCCAAGTTTTTTTTTTTTTTTTTTTTTTGGCTCAGTTTTTTTTTTTTTTTTTTTGTGTGGCTCTCACTATTTCATCATGATTTTTTCCATTTTTTTCTCTAGGGGTGTCAAAAATTGACCTGAAATGCTAATTAGGCCCGAATTCGGCTCAAAAAGTATGAGTTCGTTAATTCTCTAATCTATTAGGGATCCTAGCTCATTTTTTTTTTTTGTTTGGGTTTGGGGCGACCATTAGCCCGAAATTGACTTGAAATTAACATTTGAACCTGAGATTGGCCCGATAGCAAGCCAAATTTGACTAGAAATTAACCAGAATCGCGTTATGTCTTAGTTTAAACGGGTTATATGGATTGGGTTCGTGTCAACGTATTGAAGGCTCTTTGGGTTCAGGTTGGCCTTTGTAATCTGTTTAATGTTTGGGTCGGGTTCGGATCAAGTAGTTTTAGGTTAGGTCAATTTCGGGTCAGCCTTGAACCTACTATACGAACCCGAATTGACGCCTCTACAGTTGTTTCTTGGAAATTCTTAAAATCTTGATATTATTTATCTCATCGAAGATGCTTTGTGGGATGCGGTAAGATTATTGAGTGAATGAAGTTGGCTTATGGGTGCATTTTCATGTTTCCTTTCTAAAAACAATAGAAAGACATACATCATGATAATTTTGACTCGAAGGGATAGAGACTATACCTTGGTTACATGGTGGTTGATCTCATGCAGATTAGGATTGTTGAGCATGTTTCAATTAATAGTTCAACTCTTTTTTCCTCCTTTTTTTTAACTCTTATATCCTCCTTGAGCATACTTGCAGTAGTGGTTTAGGGTTGAAGTTGGTGAGATTGAAGCTATGTAAAGAGGAGGGATAAACAAAGCTAAGAGTTTGGAGATCCAAATTTAGAAAATCAAAAAAATGTTTTCTTTCCAACGCTATACCTAAAACTTACTTTGGTCATAGAATTCTTTATTTCTAGCAAGTATCACACCTTGAGATCTCAAGATATGAAGATTTTTGGAGAACCTGGTAGGTAACAGTTATATTCCTTTTTAATTGAGGAATATTCAAAGAAGATGCATTCTACGGCCTTTGGTTCTAGTTTCATATTTTGATGATTTTAATGAAAATCACCTTGGGCAATTTTCTCAAAGGTTCCAATAGACGTTTTTATGAAAATGAACATGATTTTAATGGAGATATGAGTGTTTAATGTGGGGAAGAAATTCTTTGAGGTTTCAATAGACGTTTTTTTGGTAAAATTCTAATGGGAAGATAGTTTCTTAGAAGGTGGTTGTCAAGGCAACTTCTCCTAATAAAACCAATTTCTGGAACAATGATCATAGCTTTTACTGCTTTTTCTTAGGATTTCCTCAATATTTGTTGCTGGCACTGTTATAGCTGCTTTGTTTCAATTCCTCATTTTGCATGGTACGGGGAAACTGCTTTTAGTCTGGTTTACAAAAAAAAAAAAAAAAAATTTATATGAGAAATAAAACACTAATTCATGTTTTAAGTGAACTTAATGGTTGTGTTGTATGGGCAGGAAACACCGTAAATTACTTGGTGCTGATCTAGAGGTTAAAGTAAAATGCCTCTTTAAGAAAGTTTAAGCTTGGAAATTTTTTGCTCTATGAAATAAAGAAGAATAGCAGGTGAAGAGAGCTTTAGAAGTGGCTATAAAGCACAGATACAAAAGATATTCTTTCTGAAAAAATTCAATTCGGAATTATTATATTCTTTCTGAAGAGATTCAATTTGGAATTACTATTTTCATGGCCAAAATTAGAATAATCTCGGAAGTTTTCTTTACTCTTGTCTATTTCAACAAATACTTTGATACATCTTGACTTTTTAACAGCTTTGAGGAGAAATATAATGGTTTTGAGCTTTAGAAGGAGCTATAAAGCATAGATACAAAAGATATTCTTTCTGAAAAAATTCAATTCGGAATTATTATATTCTTCTGAAGAGATTCAATTTGGAATTACTATTTCCATGGCCAAAATTAGAATAAGCTCAGAAGTTTTCTCTACTCTTGTCTATTTCAACAAATAATTTGATACATCTTGACTTTTTAACAGCTTTGAGGAGAACTATAATGGTTTGAGTTTTGTATCTTGCATTTTTAAAGAATTAAGAAGTTTGCATGTTGATTATTATAAATATGACCAAAATTAAAACAAAAAACCTTCGTGTAACTTGGGTTTGAAAATTTTTTGGAAGCCAAAAAAGACTAGTTTTAAACTGTTTATAAGCATTATCACGTTGGAAATGGAACATTCTCCGATTTTTTACTCAATACAGACTTTGACACCATATAAATGACTTTTGGGCCAGAACTGGTATTTTTTACTGGGACAAACTGTTCAATTCTTATAACTTATCTTTAAATCACATTTGGTTGTTGAGATATGCTTTCTTAAAATTAAGTTATTTAAAATTTAGGTATTAGGTAATTATTCAATTGGTTAATGGCTTGTTCAATTCTTTTAAAGCTTGGAAATACAAATCCTGAAAAAAAATGTAAAAAAAAAACCCAGCAAGAAAAACAACCCCTTTCAAAAGTTTGAAACGGAAAGCAATGCCTTAATTCTTGGTTCTGTGTTGTGGTTACATTAGTCAACAAGTTCACACGCCATCCTAAACCAGAATAACTCTGCTGAATCAGCAATTTATTGCAAATAAAGTGAATGCAAAATTAAATCAATGAAAGTCCAAGTTGTTTCGTCTTCTATTTATGCTTCCATTTATGGTGAACAACATTTGAACGCATGGCCTTTGCCTTATTATTTCAACAACTGTCTTTCTTATATGTTTATTTTTTGGTAGGTTGCAAAAGAACTTCACATCTGGTGACATGCCATAAACTCTCACATACAAGCAGAAAGCTTCTGTCTTCAAAATCAGATGGTACTTAATTTTCTAAATTCGTGATGTTTAGTTTCAGTGGTATCCATGGCGATATTGTATGTCTAATGTGAGAAGGCAATTTGATCACCATGCTTGTATGACTTATAGAAGTTAGGGGCATTACTGACATTCTATAGTATTCTTATATATTTTTGTCTCTAACACCTAAACTTTCTTATTTACATACATGCCACTTAAATTTTAACATCGAAGTATGATAAATGTAAATAACAGACTTTAGGTGTTAGAGGTAAATATATAAGAATTGTGTGTTATGTATGTAAATTTTTCTAGAAGTTATTCTGCAGTACTTGTTTTGCACTTGATGCCTTGATAGGCTAAACTGTTTCAAGTGTTCAATTTTCAGTAATTCAGAGTCTTAAGATTTGGTAGAAACATTTAATTCCTGGCAAGAACTACCACACAACTGTTGTTATAGTATAGTGAGGGTAATAGATATTTCATTTGATATCCTTCCAAGAAATCTATTTTAGTGCACATGAACTTTTTTTTTTCTCTTTACTATTCCCATTAATTATTAAATTATTGCTCAAGGTGAAAAGTTCATATGAAAAAGAATTGTTCTTTTATAAGTTCCATGATAAAAATATATTCTGTGTTTTTTTACGAGAAAGACAACTGTGAAACCTGAAACATAGGAACCTGATTGGTTAATTTATTTATTTGATCATCATAACGCACATTCCAGACCTTAAGAAAACTCCTATCTTTGTGTCTCCTCAAATTCATAGATAAAAATTATTTGTTGAATGTCCAAAATTCTCATGTGTTCATGCAATTAATAAAAGATGTTTTTCTTAATTAAAAATTGGTCTTTTCCAAATCTAAAACCTCTTATTCCTTTGTTAGAAAATGATTGGAATATTAAACTAAATGTAGATGAGCTTCAATTGATTTGATGGATTTTGATTGCATTTTTGTTGGAATTTGCAGCTCCAACGGTACAAATTTCCAAGGTTACCAAAAGAGTTGCTCATCTCTACGCTTTGTATCCATCAGAAGTTGTGTCATTGTTGCTTGAAATGTTCCTCTCACAAGCATCCAATATATCGGCTGCCGTTGACATGGAATGCTCTGATGGTTCCGACCCCTGTAATTCAAATCCAGTTGGTTTCTCTTCAACTAATTTAAAAGTGGTAATAACTAAACTCTCCAATCGGAAACCTCGGTTTTTACTTAGCATGCTGAAGATGATCCTCGAGATGATTGAAGAAAAGGGTTCCAGAAACTTTGAAATTGGTAATATTTTTTAATTTATGCCATTTCTTTTATTAATTTAATCAAAATTAAATTTGTTATTCTTGCTAAACCATTTAATAGTCTTTCAAACTGTATTTAATTTCTCTTAATGTCTATACATATTACTCTCATAACAATATCGTACAACTTAGATTATTTAAGTGGTTGTTTGGTTGCAAGTATTAAGAATGTGAGGTTTTCATGTGTTTTATTATTATGTTTTTTTTGCGTTTGGAGTGGAAAGGTAATTGCAAAGCAAAATTTCAAGGAGTTTTAAAGTAGCTCGAAAGGCGTATTTTTCCTGAAGAAAAAACATCCAAATTGGACAATTTTGTTTACTTAGTTTCTGGAATTGCCCTCTCCCTGTTGCCCCTTCAGTCCCTTGCCTCCTTCTTTTGGTGCTGTATTTCATGTCTCCTTGCTGTGTCATTCATCGTGTTGCCTCACAGCCTCCCGCCTTCTCTCAATCTTCCATGAAATTGTCAATTGCTATTTTTATTTGCTCGCTGCTTTTCCCTTGTATAAAAAATGATGTTAATTTATGAGAATTAAATGAAAATATAACACTCAATAGGACGCAATGGAGAAAAATTATTCATGTGCTGACCCCACTTAGTGGAAAAAAGGCTTGCTATTGTTGTTGCTGCCTTTCCCTGCAGCCTCCTATTCCTCGTTGACCCCACTTAGTGGAAAAAAGGCTTGCTATTTATGTTGCTGCCTTTCCCTGCAGCCTCCTATTCCTCGTCGTCGCGCCTTCTCCCACAGATTCCTTTTGTCGCATATGTTTAGTGTGGAATATGGTTTCAATTTGAGGTATATAAATGACTTACTTTGCTTCACAGGGATAAATCTCTTGTATGTCTGAAGTGAACCATCTAAGTCGAATAAAAGAAATAAGAACAGATGGATAAGATTTTGTGATTAATGATGGTTTTAGTAATCTTTAGTTCAGATTTATAAGCATGTTATGCAAAAACTGTAATAGTATAAATAGAGATTTGTTCTATATAAGAGCTTTTATGGACTGAAGGTACTATTGAGATCTGATGGCAAGCATTATTTTAGCATGTCAGATATAATCTCACCCTTAGACTGCCTGCTTTTGATTTTTTTCTTTCTCACTTTTGACAATCTTGCTATTATATCAATAAGAAGAAGAAGAAGAAACTATTCTTGTATTTACTTTATAAGCAACTAAACAAATCTGAGCAATTAGATTACATTGCATTTGCATTATTTTATATTTTCAAAATGCATGAACCTATGGTTCTTGGAGCTTAACAAACCTTAAGCAAATAAAATAAATCCCTAAATGGTCCCCTGATTACTCATTCCGACATATTATTCTCAAAGTTTTGAAGTTGTCCAATTTATTCCTTTGGTTATCAAAAATTGAACTCAATTGATCCATTGTGTTGAAATCTTGAAGTAAAAATGCTTCTAATTTAGTCCCTTGGTTATACAGATTTAATCTCAATTTAGTCTCTGAATGTCCATTTATGATCAACATTTAAAAGCCAGGGGACTAAATTGGATTAATGCAAAACTCTGGGACTAAATTGGTCTCACTCAAATATTAAGGATACCATTTTGGGGTTTACTTGCTTAAGCAACTGGATATGTAACTTGTATTCTCTTCTCTGATATTTCTAATCATGTTTCACCTTTGAGATCTATCTTTAAATAAATGATGGGCTAGCTATGAATATCATTCTCTTTCTTTCTTGTTGCTTGCTTTCTGTAGAATAATTTAAAGCACATTTCAGGGCCTTTGCTTATTTACTTGTTTACATTTGCAGATTCAAACCTCTTTCTTTCCTCACAAAACCAGTTCGAGATAAACCAAGCTTCTGATCTTCGTTCACTGCTTCCCTTTCTTATAAGAAATCTTAAAGCATTGAAGGAGTCTAGGAAAATAGGGTTCATTGAAGAAAATCAAATTCTTTCTACACACAATATCACTACACCAAATATTCACCTCTCAAACCTTCTCCATAAATTCCTCGCTTTGTTGGATCCGAGTGACAAGCATCTATTGAAGTCAGTTCTACTTCTTTCTGAGATGAGCGGAAACAGATTTCTGACCGAGAAACTCAAGAAACTCTTTATGTCAGCATCTTTGGACCAAGACCTGGATTCCTTCGCCACTTTAGGCTGTAATGAGAGCTTCCTATTAAAAGAGGAAGATTCCATAAAGAAAGCAGAAGAAAGATTGAATTATCTTAAGTCACTCCTGAACGATAAACTTAGAGATACTAGACATAGAAGCAGTAACTCTGATGCAACAACTAGGTGGACGCTCACCAAATCATGGGTAGCATGCCCCCTTGGCATGTTGCCTTGCTCATTCAGCTCTACTGCAGTTCTTTCAAGTTTTGATGTCATGGAAGTTGAAAGAGAGCCGGATAAATCTGAAACAATTATCCATGATGTTAGGAAGGGCTGTGCTGCTGATGAAAACGAAATGGTTTGTGATGATAATGAATCTCTGGATGATGTTTATTTTGTAAAAAAATTGAAACTAACAACAGAAAATGAAGGTTGGCTTGCACCAGAGAATCCTTCCTCCCCCATGAAAGGCAGGCTGTTAATTGGTGGTGTATGGAAGAAGGTAAGCGATGAAGAGTTAGTTTCTTTGGAAACGGATATCAGGACTTTCATGTAAGTGGATGTTTATTGATATAGGGCCATATTTATTTGGGGCATTTACATTCGTACCACTTGATTCTTATATATTTACATATTTAACATTTAAAGTTTATTTTTTTTACATTTATAACACCAAATATTTCATTTCACATAATACCACTATTTTAACTTTTAAAAAGTGAACTACAGCTTTTCATGCTTAGGTAAGGTGGCATATATGTAAAAATTGAAGTTGGTGTTAAATATGTAATATGCAGAAATGAGCTGGTATGTAAGTAAATCCTCATATTTTTTTATATGGTGGAAGAGAGATTTTTTATTTTTATTAAATTTTTTGGGGGGCAAACACTTTTGTTATATCTTCATGTATACGAACGTGCATTTGCAGCAATATGGAGAGCTTCAAATATATTTATTTTATATTATGCTTGTTTTTTTAAAAGAAATATAGCCTGTATATGCAGATCCTTCGATCTTAATATCTGTTGCTAAAAGGTTAGTGATATCTGTCTTCTGGGATTTCATTGAAGCATTTTCCCACAACTCCATGTATAAATAGAAGACGAATCACATTTTATCATGTTCCTGAATACTTACTTATTAATTCTTTGGTCGTCGATTTCTGTAACTTTCTCATTGAAAGCATTTTGTTGTGGTATCATGCTTTTCAATCGAAAGTTTCTTAAGTTATAACTGTCATTAATTGGTATTGGAAATGGAATTTTCGCTCTCTAATGTAGATTTTGTATTTATTACTTGTAATAGTTTTTTTAGCTTTTATATATTTAAATCATATGCAGGTCAAATATTACTTTTGTTATGATTCTTCTGCAATCATATCTTCTCTCTCTCTCTCTCTCTTTCTAAATCTAGGGCTACGTCCTAGATGCTCCTGAACAACCTTGCCTATGAGTTGATGTCATTCTGCATGCCAAACACAACTCCAAAAGTTACAAATTTCACATCTCACAAAAATCAAAATAATTGCACAACTGCTCAAGCAGTCGGTCACTTAATTCACCAAATAGGCCGACACAGCTCCGATAGACATTGTCAATGAAATTATTAGGCACGACTGGCCAATATAAGATGCCTTCTCCCACTGCTGGTTGAAAGACTTCGGCTGATAGGTGTCGTGTTTGAGCAAACAAACTGGGCTGAGGAAGTTTTCGGTTGTCCTGGAGCTGAGTGGCATTGTTCTTGCAGCCGAGCTGCCTAGGTACTAGATCCTATGCCCAGGCTCACAACGGTGGCGCCCATGTTCTTAAAATGACGTTTTTTTGAGGTTTTGACAAAGATCTCGGCATTGAGATGCTTGAATCGGTGCAAGGCGTCCGACTTGATGCCAAGAAACCTACTAGTCTTGGTGCCCAAGGCACCAGTTTTGTAATTTTTCCGATTTTCATCCCACAGGTTGAAAGGAATCGAAGTTGAGGCCCTAGAAACTCAACTCGCATCTGGCTCAATTTTGTGTGATTTAGGTTGTTTGAAATTGCCAATTTTGGAGAGAGGAAATTGAGTTGTTGTAATAGGGACAAAAAGAAGTATTTTGAAGAGACTTTTTGAGCTGGAGTGAGGATCTTTCATTAGAGATTGCAGAAAATTAGAGGAGATGAGCAAGGATAATTGCGATAGAGCATAGCAAGAGCATGATACAAGCTCTTGATGCCCTCTCTTTAGATGTTATTGCTTCAAAACATCTTTTTTATCTTATTTATCTTTTTTTATTTTTTTATTGGGATATTTACATACATGGCACCCGATTCTTATGTATTCACATATCAAACACCTAGACTTTGATTTTTACATATAGCCACCCCCGCCTTAGGGATGAATCAATACTCTATTTTGATTGTTTGAATTATGTTAAAATCAACATTATTTTTGGTATTTGGTGAATTTTTATCTCTAGGGAACTATGTATTTTTTTTTTACTTTTTACTATCTTTATTGCCGTGCATTCTTTTCTATTCGTTTGGCAATATAACATTGGCCTCCCTATAGACTTCAACCTAGAACACTTCATTTTAAATGTTTGAATATCTTAGACATGTAAAAATTTGTCAACATTCATGTTTGATCAAAATAAATTTTTAGTTGCTTGTCGGGCATCATAAATTTGCTCTTATAGAGCGTTTAAGACTTTCTTGATTGAAGATGATAACAAAGAAAAAAAAAAAAATCTTTTTTAGTAATTTATTAAATTTTTATGAAGAAGTGTATAAATCAAATAATGTTCCAAAATCTATTGAAACTACGGGTGTAAATGAGTCGAACACGAGTTAGCCTAGGCTCAGCTCGTGTTCGACTCGTTTATATTTTGAGTTAAAAGATGTGTCCGTGTTCGGCTTGTTTGCTTAAGAAGCCGAACACGAGCCGTTCACGAAGAAAGAGTCATTTTGACAACCCTAATTAGATAGTCATAAGATGGCAAGGATTGGGGTAAGATTTAAAAATTGTTGTTTATATTATAACATCATTTGAATCTAATTTATCAATTTTTATTCTATTTTCTTAATTAATATGTATAATTGATTATAAATCTTTATAGCATTGTAGTCAATTAATCGAATAATATATAATTGATTAGTAGTATTTCGAGTTAAAACTAGCCGAACACGAACGAATAAATTTTTGTTCGTGTTGTTTGTGTTCGACTCTTTAACTTAGTGAACGAGCCGAACACGAGCTTCTTAGAGAGCTGAACATGAGTTGTTCACGAACACGAGTTGTTTTGACAGCCCTAATTGAAACAGCGCTTCAAGTGATTTTTAAATACCGATGTAGCATCATGTGTTTTTAAAAATTTTAAATCCGCAATATAATTCATTTCAGGCCATTATCAGTCATGATGGTTAGGAGATTGCTATTAATGGTTGAACAGAATTTGTTCCTTGCTGTGCTGTCACAAAGCATTAATGATTTGCTGAATAAATTGACTATAACTTGCAAATGTTAGCCAATTAGATATTTTAAGTTTCTTGTTTATTTGCAGTTTGTTGGGGTTATACTACATTATTGCTCCATTGAATGGCTTATCAGCCAAAATGTATTTTTTGATCTTGATTATAAGATGCCAAAATTAACAAATAAAAATAAAAAATTAGAACTTGCGAGATATTGTAATGGAGAGAAACCAGAGGACGAACATCTGGTCCCTCCAAGACTGTTCGAAATTAGGGGTCTTCTTTCTGTCTTTTGATTCAGTTGGTGGATCTTCTTCTCCGCTATGGTATTTTGAATCTCTCCATTCTAGGTTTTGGATGGCTTCTCCGATTCGTAATACCTTTTTATCGTATAAGGACGCGGTTACAGTTTGTAACCCACCTTCGATAGATGTTCTTTTTCCTTCTTCTTTTAAAGATCAGTTGGTGGAAAGTGATGCAGATGGACTATTGAAGAAAGCCTCTAAGAAAAACGGTAAACCGACGCTATTTCTTCAGGAGAATGATACTAAGATGTTGATAGATCCAATGAAATTTACTTTGATTGGTAAGTTTACTTTTGCTCATCCTCGATTTGAGGCTATAAGGAAATATTTTGCAGAATGTGGTTTATCAGGTCTTTGATAAGTTGGACTTATTGATGGGAGAAATGTCATGATTAAGTTACAAAAGGAGGAGGATTATACTGCTATATTTTCTAAGAAAGTTATCATTTTCCAAGAAATTTATCTTTATAGAAAAATGTCACATGAAGATTCTTAAATGGACTTTTGATTTTAATCCGATGGAAGAGCCTCAAATTGTGCTGGTTTGGATAAGATTTCCTGGTTTAAAATTGCATTTATTCAATCAGCAAATATTATTCTCTTTAGGTTCAATATATGGCAAACCTTTAAAGCTGGATATGGCTACTCTTCATTGTACAAGACCATCTGTGGCTAGGGTTCTAGTCGAAAGGGATATTACTACTTACTTTCATGAATCAGTTTGGATTGGGAGTGAAGTGGATGGATATTGGCAACCTGTAGAAATGGAGTTTATGCCTAGTTATTGTACTCATTGCAAAATGTTCGGTCATTTTTTCACTCATTGCTTTAATGCTCATCCTGAATTACTTGGTAATAAAGAATTAAAGAAATCCAGAATGGAGAATATGAGTCATATGGACGTCTCTCGAAATCAAGAAATTCAGATTGTCAATATAGAAAATTTAGAGCCTAATCAACCTACTACAATCATTAATGTGGGTATGAATCTTGATCCTGAAACTAACAATGATAACATTGCTATTCCAATGATTCACAAGATTATCTCTAACACGGATAATCTTGAGGGGAATCATGATGATGAAAGACATTTAACAAATGATGTAGGAGTTTCCATGAATGTTGAGAAATCTATTATGGAAACATAAACAATTTTTTTGAATGAACAAGTTTTTGTACCGATGGGTCCTATGGTGGATGATAGTCTAGTTCTTACTAGATCAGAATTGGAGGAAGGCTGGATGATTCAACGCTCTTTTAGAAAGCGTAAACTCAAAGGAAATAGATAACTTAGTTATATTAATCCAGAAGCTCTTATCATTTACTCAAATAATAAAGATGATCCTAATAATGGAGCCTTGTCAATGAGGCTAACTAGAGGTATGGTGATAAATGATGAAGATTAACACACTTATATGGAATATTAGAGGAATAACTAAGACTATTGCCTCTGATAGATTGAAGCATTTGATTCAAACTTATAAATTAATTTTTTTTGGTATTATGGAACCTATGGTTAGTTCTTGTAATAATGATAAATATGTAAGGAAGATTGGCTTCTTCAATTATATTGCTAATATTAATAACAAAATTTTGTTCTTATAAAAGGATTTTGTGAAGGTGGAAGTTCTCATTAATGACTCTTTAATGCTACATTTGAAGGTTAATATTCATGAGGATTCTTTTCTTCTTTCTATTGTTTATGTGGGTTGCTCCAAGCAATCTAGATTGGAGCTTTTGTCCTTAATTAAATCTGTTGATGCTAAGAATGATTCTTGGCTTATGGGAGGTGACTTCAATATTATTTCTTCCGCTTTGGAAAATAAAAGAGGTGTTCAGCCTAACCTTAGTCGTATTGCTGATTTTAATGACACTCTTATGGAGGTTGGGCTTTTTGATTTGGGTTTTCAAGAGAATCCTTTTACTTGGCATCGTAGACAGATTTTTGAAAAACTTGATCATTTTGTGGCTAATACTAATTGGATAAGTGAATTCTTACATCATAAAGTAATACGTTGGGTTATACTGGCTTCGGATCATGCTCCTATTCTTCTTTAGATCACTGATGGTCTTAATATCTCGAAATATATCTTTCGTTTTTGCAATATGTGAATGCTTCATGAGAATTATAACTGTTTTCTTCAGGATAATTGGAAAACGGATGGTAAAGGAAAAGCTGAGATTCAATTATGGAAGCTACAAAAGAATCTAGCGAAAAAACTTAAAGATTGGAATTGAAAGGTGTTTGGGAACTTTCAGTCAGTGATTAATGATCTTGAAAATAAGGTGAAAGGTATGGAGTTCGATTATGCTAATAATAATCTGGATTTGGAATTATTATTGAGGAAACAACAGAATCTGAATCACACTATTTAGATGCAAGAGAGTTTCTATGCTAAAAAATCAATTAAAACTAATTTTTTAGTAGGTGATCGTAATACTGCCTATTATCATGCTTGCATTCGTAATAGTAGGAAACAAAATTTTATTTCTAAAGTTTGCAAGAATGATGGGAGAATTATCTCTACGCACAATGAGATCATATCTGATGGAATTCAATATTTTTTGAATTTGTTTGCTAGTGATGGCTGCAGGCTTACAGAGATTAATTCCAATCTTTATTTTGCTTCTCCTCCTATTAATAACCGTCCTCTGATCTGTATTCCCTGCTTAGAAGAAATTAAAAACACTTTATTTGGCATGGATGAGGGCAGGGCGGCGGGACCTGATGGGTTTAATGTTGAATTTTACAAGAATGGATGAGATATTATCCAACCACAATTTACTGCTATTATTCAAGATTATTATAGAGGTGTTGATTTACCTCGGTATTTTAAATCCTCAAATATTGTTTTGCTTCCTAAGATATTGTTTTGCTTCCTAAGATTTTGCTTCCTAAGATTAATAATCCTTTTTCTTGGGAAGCTTTCCGTCACAAATCATCTATACAAAAACTATGAAAAATTGCATATAACAATACTTCCGAATCTGCCTCATCACACCTCTTCATAATAAAACTGGCTTATGTTTCAGAAGAAACTCTCATTTGTTTTTTCTTCAACTTCGAACAATCTTACTTCCAATGCACCTGTCTTCAAACATAATACACCATAATTTTTGCAAAGTGTGCCAACGAGACTTGCTGTGTTTTTGAGAAGCATCACTGTTGTTCTTCTTTTCTCAAATCTGTAAGTATCACGACAGACTCTATTTTTGTAGATGGGACACATGGAAGGAATGTTCCTGCCTCAAACATGCCCACCTATGTCAAACCACTTGTTGTTGCGTCAGATCTGCTTACTGTTGTGTTGGACCTGCTTGTCGTGTCGAACTCATCTATTGCGCCAAAATTGCTCACTTCACCAAAGTCTCTGCTATTGCGCTAGACCCGACGGTTGCACTGGACTCGCTTGTGGCCTCACCCAATGCCATTGTCATCAACTCCCAGAACGAAATCAAAATCTCTTATATCAATCGTTATGCAAATAATGCAGA
This sequence comes from Phalaenopsis equestris, assembly GCF_001263595.1. Lineage (NCBI taxonomy): Eukaryota > Viridiplantae > Streptophyta > Magnoliopsida > Asparagales > Orchidaceae > Phalaenopsis > Phalaenopsis equestris. The sequence continues at coordinate 332,616 of NW_018164536.1, forward strand.
AAACAAAATCACACAACAAAAAATATCCCAGGTGTTTATTAAACAAATAATTAGAAAACTAATTGATTCAATATTTTTATTTAATCTGCCAAAATTTCAAATGACAGTGGCTGCTGTAATTTTAGTATTTATTTGTCATATAAGCAGTGGACATGCGCTTCAGTCCACTAAACAATGTTGTTGGATCTCAAATATTTTGAGTCATATAATACCCACATCTAAGTAAATAACTATCATTTTATAAAAGGATACAACACTATCTGTTAGGGGCATTGTCCGTATTACCTATATTAAGTTCTAACCAAACTATTTGTAAGGCTTGTCCGTATTGTCTTTCTGTTTTATTTATATTATTATACACATATTATAAATTTTTTATTGTCTACACTGTGGGTAGTACATTACATATATGTTTTTGTTTTGAATATTCTAGTATATATTCTTATGCATTATATTGGCTGCTGTAATTTTAGTATTTATTTGTCATATA
>NW_018164536.1:333205-336016 GCF_001263595.1 Phalaenopsis equestris
AAAAAAAAAAAAAACTTATGATCGATTTTAAGACTATTCAAATTCTATTTTGTAAAAAAATTTATATTGATAGAATGGTTTAATAAGACAAAAGTAATGATACAAATATATAAGCTTAAAATTAAACACCGATATGTAAAATTAGAAGCAACTCAGAGGCCATTTTAGGAGGGCCAAAGTACTTTAAAAATTTGATGAATGTGTTGAAATAAAAGTCACAACAAGATGAAGTTAATGAGCCAAAATATCACACTTAATTTTTAGCCGTTCATAATATTATCTTAATGAATTTATTAAGCATTATATTTCTATTTGTATTCCAAAGAGGATTTAAAGGTAAATAGAAATCTCATTAGAGAGTTTCAAACCTCTAACTGCCAATCTTACGATGGTGGTAAATGACTAACTAAACATTGCCAATTAATCAACATCAATACTTACAATCACTTAAATCCATTAGCCAACACTGTCAAATGCACATCTTCTTGGTTTCTCAATTTCTCTTTCATTAATAAAATAATTGAGCCAACCAACAATTGTCTCCCAAAGCATGATATTTGTCATTAGCTATATCCAATGCTTACAACTATCGATTTTTAACGTATGTTAGCTATTGTTGTTGGATTTTCACAAGCCATTAACATCAAATGCCTATTAGCCACTGATTTCCACTACTTTTTCGCCACAAATGCCCAACATTTATCTTTTTGATCGACCAAATTGATCTTTGAATATTTTCAGACGTATGTAAATGAACAAATCTAATAAATCTCTTATGTTTAGTGGCCATTTTAATTTTCATTTGATCACTCTTAAAGTTAAGAGAATGATCAAATAAACTACTGATTGTTACCTAATTCCTGACGTTTCAATCAATTATTGATTACTACTGATGTATGTTGTTAGTTAGCTACCAAATGCCCCACTTATTGGTTGCAAGATTTCACCTACTACTAATATAGCAAATGAATTGACCCTCCAACTCTTCATAATTTGAAAGCATGGTCGTTCGTTGGATTCAACAAATGGTGAGTTGCTATGTGGAGGATTATGAAAGTTGAAACACATTGTTTGAGTTAGATTTAACTGGTTTAAGGGCTGGATTCAGGTTCTCGGGTTAAAATTGGGATGAGCTTTATTTTTGGGCAACAAATTTAAACAAATTTGGTTGGGAATTGTGTATAACTTGAGTGCTATTCAAGGATAATTGGCTGATAGATCACCTTTCCCTTGATGCTTGCTAATGAGTAATAATTCATTACGTTTTGTATTTGATAGAAGAGCTATTAGTCATTTTCTCACCTTTAATATAATGATCGAGATGATTATAATCGTTTCCTAAATTTTAATGTTCCCCATCAATTGATATCTAATGCTACAAATATCTGACATTCATTTTCCACAAATATTCAACATTAGTTTTTATATCCATTCAATTTACTATCTTATTAAGAGAACGACTCATATAATAGTAAGTAATTTTTGGTCGATGCAGAATGTAAACTATTTAGTATTCTCACTCACCACATTTTCATCGAAGTTGATTTTCATGATCACCAGAAGATACATCTGACATCCCATCACATGAACCAAATGCATTCTATATATGAGTTTGAAATAAACATGATTTTTTCATGCCCCATCACACTTTAAAAATCACATAATGATTTTTTAGTGTTTAATTGGTCTTTGACACTCGTTGAAAACTGTAGACACACTATGACATTAAAAAGGGTGTGAGTGGGACACAAATAGTGGAACTCAAAGCTATATCATTCGTATGAATTGTGTAGAGAAGGATATAATACTTGCATATACTCTATCAGCTTGACATGTCTTGCATCTCGTCTTCAACGAGGCTATCTCACCACTCCTTTTTGTCAAGGCTTCCTTGTAGCTATGTTTGGCTATCAATGTAGTCTTGATTCTCTCAATGATGAAGCTAAAGACTGGGAAGAAGATTGGCTAAGCAACATGAAGAAAGAGATCTAAAATGAGACTTTCTCTTCATTAGAGTTATAATATTACACAGTAGCAATATATAAAGATATAAAAGATTATTCTAGAGTTCTCACAGTTTACTATTCTGCTTTGACATTCAATTATGGCATTGGTGCAGATGGTTGGAGACCGCCAGTAGTGGAGCTCCTCTTCAACATGGTGCTCTGCCTTGGTGATGGAGCGCTACTACAAATTCCCTACTGCAAGCTGGTGGTTCTTGGGAGAATAGTAAGCATGGTGTGGAGCTCATGAAATTGATGTTTTGGTATTGATTTAGTAAGGATGTCAGTGGGTTGGTCCTAAGTTTGAATGTATGCGAGTTGAATGCTTTTGGAGTTAATGTGTTCTCTAATAAAATGATGGTCAATCTTGACGTGCTTTGTCCTGGAATGAACAATGGGATTATTGGCCGGGAATATTGCTAAGATGTTTTCATAGTTGAGACATGTTAGTTGCATTAGAGTAACCTAAAATTTCTGAATTAGTCTCCAAAGCCTTAGAAAATCAGCAATTGTCGTGGTGAGTGCACGACACTGCCTCAATGGAAAACCGTACCATTGTGGATTGCTTCTTCAATTTCCAGAAAATGAGGCTACTGCTAAGAAAAGAGCACACTCTCATGGAAGATTTTTTGTTGGATTGATCTCTTGCCCAGTCAACATCCAAATAAGATCTGAGTTGTAGTTTTTCTGATTGAATTTTCATACCAAAGTGGTCGATGCCCTTCAAATATCAAAGAAGATGAATAAGTTGCTCATAGTGAGTTGTGGTCGGCAAATGCATGTGCTTGCATAGTCGATTAACTACATA
>NW_018164536.1:336116-351547 GCF_001263595.1 Phalaenopsis equestris
TCCTTGAAAGCAGTGGCCATCATCTACATTATAAATATTGATCATCGACACCTTAATCTTCTGTTTCCTTGAAAGCAGTGGCCATCATCTACATTATAAAATTGTTTTAACAACTTAAGTTTATGATATTGATCATCGACACCTTAATCTTCTGCTATTTTGACACCTAAAAATTCTTTCACTTTTTTACAATGGTCTTTCTTGAATTACTTTGAATGAATTGTGTGAAGCATTTCTTCGTATGCTTGAAGCACCATGTAAACAGCAGTCATGAGTTTTGTGCAAGATGTTTATAGAAAACAGTTTAATATTTTTGAGTCAAATTATTTAATTGGATTAAACTTCTCTATTTGCCTTGTTGCTAGTCTGCTGTTGCTTAAGAGACATTCGTATAATTGTTTTGTTTTTCTTTCCTTTCAGCTGGAGCTAAAACTTGGATTAGGTGGCACATCCTATGCAGACTTTATCCGCAATATGCATTTGCCAATGCAGTTGAGGTAAATCGTATTATTCTTGTGTAAATATAACCTCTGTCAACCTATTTCTTACGCTTGATTTTTTTTTTTTGTTTATATTTAAATGTGTCCACGCATTACTGATATTACATAATAAAGTCTATTGCATTCATAGGGTCAACTTTATCTTTATTATCGCATATTCAAAATAAAAAGGATACTAAATTAAAAATAAGTGATTTTTTTGACATGATTATCTGAAATTGCAATTATATTTTTCAAATGTCGGTGTTATTTTATGCACTAAATTTGTTGTTGCTGTTGTTTTTTTTTTTTTTTGGAAAATATGCAGTCAGGTTGATCCAATAGTAGCATCATTCTCAGGTGGCGCTGTTGGAGTTATTTCAGCCTTGATGGTGGTTGAGATCAATAATGTCAAACAACAGGAGCAGAAGAGATGTAAATACTGTCTTGGAACAGGTAATTTACATGAACATTTTATTACGAGCAATAGCTCCAAGTTTATCTATGAATGACTGAAAGCAACAATATTGTTCCTTAATTGAATTAAATAGTTGCATATAAGGTGTATATTATTGAAATTTTCCTTAAAATCACTACTGTAAATCTACCAGTATGGTGGCGTCATGGAGGAATTATACTTAATTTTTTTAAAATTAACTTTCTATCGAAAAAGGGAATGAGGGTGCTGCAGGTTTTAATGCTTTTGAATTCCTTTAGGTGCTGTACAGCTGCAAGTTTTAGGGGTGTAAATGTTGTATAGTTCAAAGTATTTAGTCATTTGTACTGCTGACCATTGTGACTTTTGTTGCTTTTATCATTAGATCCTTGTTTTTTATTTTGATTATGTATTTTCTTTTTTGTTAGGATATTTCATATTTTGGGTCTCTAATCTGTCATGATTTTTTTGAGTTATAGTGAGTTCATGGTTAATCAGATCTTCGGATTTTTTCATGTGTTTTTTCTCCTTTTGGGCTAGCTACATTTCACCTTTTCCTAATCTTTCAAAGTGTCCACTGTCATAAATACCTCTATTTTCAAGCCTTTAGAACTCTCATCAAACTTTCCCATTTTTCTATAATCTTTTTTTGAAAATGAAAAATCAATTATTAGCTTGTTTTTCCCTGTTCCTTCCCCCTTTGCTGATCGTTTTTTAGAGTTAAATGTCGGGAAATCCAAATGTTTTTTGGAGTCTATATAGGGGAACTTGTTTTGTAATTTTGGGGTTGAATATATGAATATAAATATTACGTTGTTTTGCTGATGCGCGTTATCCGCAGTGTCTAGGTCCTCGTTCCAGTGATTTGAAGGTTGATTGGCATTATAATTGTAGTTTCGAGCTTTCTGATATCATCTCCAATCTTCCTTGTTGCTATAATTTCATTTTTCCTTGTTGTTTTTGTTGGAAACCCTATTTTGTTTCTGCTCTTAAACAACGCAAACTTGCTATACTTGTGCCTCCTCATTGTTTTTAGCTGTTAAGCTAAGAGTTGTTGTTCTTGTCGTAAACTCACTAGGTATACTGTTTTTTCAGTAATTTTGGCCTTCTTTCGATCTGCAACAATTTTAGACACACTTGTTGGGTTTGGTATGCTGGATCAATTGGGAGTCAAGTTATATTTTTACTAGTTTAAATTTGGGTATTACTGTCACTTTCTCTTGTTGTTCTTATAATTTATATAATAATTGTTTCGGCTTTCTTTGGTTCCTGCTTTCAATTGCGAACTACAAGACCCAATTTGAGGAGTTTATAGGCTAGTGTTATTTTGTAGAGGATCCTAGTCATACCCTTGCTAGATTCCAGGATGGACTTCACTTTGATATCCAGTAATAGATGGTAATGCATCTAGTGTATATTCTTGTTTTGATGGGATGGCAATTTTGTTTTGCTCATGGGTTTTCCAACAAGATTGAACCTGATAGGGTATTTGAATGTTTGATCCAATAGGGTTTTTTTTTTAAGTTTGATCTTCTACGTATCATCTACTAGGATAATTTAATGAGATTTCATATTAATCTCTATAAGACCCTAACCCAATTTAATATTTATAAATATATATTATTGTTTTATATTGATTATACACATTGCATGTAAAACCTTTAGAATATAAAATACAATATAACATTTTTAGATACAAGATTAGGTTATTTTCGGATTAAAACTCTAAAACAATTTTGTGTGCTAATTTATTTACTTTATTTTGCTTTGTTATGCATTATTGGTATAATTTTTAAAAATATTATTTTTATGTTAAAGAAAATTTTCTGTCTAAAAGTCTTTTATTGCTTCATTATCAGCTTTTTTTATTGGTTATCAAGTATCCAATGGATAGCTGCTATCCACTGCATGGGCAGTGGAGTATTTATTTTTAACTAACTGATTCGACTTAGGTTAACCAAAGCTGGATTTGAATATAGATTTCGGGTGGATACCATAAACCTTGTCATCACTATTGATATAGTCCTTTAGAGAGCTGTTGATTAGAGTAAAGCAAAGGCATTGTCATAATCACTAATCTTATGCTATAATATTTTCTTTACACGTATATTTATAACTGGTAGCAACTTTATTTTTTTTTAGTAACTCGGCTATTTAGAAGAATGTTCTACCTGGATGTCTAATAGGCTATTTCAGAAGGTTAGAACATATTGCACGATAATGATAGTAATACTAGTTATTACTTTTTATTTTGATTAACATTTAGTTTTATTCGTTATAGTTGGAGGGCTATTAATTTCTTTCTTCTACAGATCATGGTTCTGTTAATTTAAAGAAAAAAAAAAGTTCAACTTTAGTTCGAATTTGACATATTTTACATTGCCTTTTGTCTCAAATGACTACTTCCTTGGCTAATTCAGTTGTTTTTAATGTTGTTAGGAGGGCAGTATGTCATTAGCTGGGCTTCTTCTAGATCTCTTCTCATGCAAGTTTATGTAGGAATTGAAAAGTGTAGTTAATCTACCAGACGAATGAAGTGGTTTTTGTTTGCTCAAAAAAGCACATTCAAAAGATTTTTGATATGTTGTCTATTTTCCGTTGATGCAGGCTATCTTACCTGTGCTCGCTGTTCGGGCACTGGTGCTCTAGTCTTGGTAGAGCCTGTTGCTACATTTAATGTTGGTGATCAGCCTTTATCTCCTCCTAGTACAACAAGATGTTCAAACTGTTCTGGGTCTGGAAAAGTAAGCAATCAATGAAATTTAGTTACTATATTTCTTTCCTAATCCCGTGAACATTAATTATTCAACGAACTAATCCATCATCATCATTAATCGCCTAGATGAAATCATTTGACTCTTTGATGTTATAGCTAGGATTGTAAGCTACAAACATAAACGAACTGGCACTTTGTTTAGCTAAATTTGTTACCTTGCCAAATATGAGGGAGCTCAAATTTGTTAACAAGTTTAAGATCTTGTTTGTTTTATGGCTCATTTATTATCAAGCTGGGCGTGAAACAAGTTGAAAGCAACTTTTGTCGATGATCATCAATTGCATCAAATTTAGCTAACAAGCTCAAGATCTTGTTCATTTTATAGCTCATTTATTATCAAGCTGGATGTGAATCAAGTTGAAAAGCAACTTTTGTCGATGATCATCAATTGCATCAACAAATTTTCAAATTGATGGCTACGTTAGAATGAAAATTAAAGTTGAACAGACTGAAAGTGAGTGATGCATGTTGGAAGATCCGCGGTGGTAGAGTAATGAATTACTGTCTTAGTATTGCATGAAAACCCAACACACACTCAGGTAATTAAAAAGAAATAGGAGGAGACACCTAAACTTTTTATGTGGAAAACCCTAGGGAGGGAAAAAATCATCGGGCCTAGCCCACTTGAAATAATCCAATATGAATGGTCAGTTCACAGGTTCAGTATACTCCTGAATCAAGGAAGATGGAGTATTAAAATTGATCATTGTAAATGTACAACAGTTCATTGATATTTGTCGTAATCTTGTTGTAATAAATGTTGTTCTCCGTGATAGCAGGTTGCAAGTGCTGTAGTCGGTTGCTATGGAGGCAGTAGTTCGCCTAAATATTATAGATGGTGGCTATAACTCTGGAGGCAGTAGTTCGCCTAAATATTATAGATGGTGGTTATAACTCTAACTTGTTGTATATGTCGTAGTTAAAAATAATGGTAGTAGTTGGTCGTAGATGGTTGCTTCAAGAGCGTTAGCTAGCGATAAAACCGTAGGAGGAAGCTATAAAAGTTGTGAGTCACGTAGGTCGTAGTTGGACACATAGGCCGTAATAGTGAATTGTGATGATATTCGTAGCCCATAGGGGCTGAAATCGGGAGCTGTACAAGTTGTGGACTGCGTAAGTCTTAATTGGTTATATTGGTCATAGTGATGAGCTGCGATGACATTCATAGGCTCCAAGGGTCGAAGTTAGGAGCTGCACAAATTGTGGGCCTCGCTAGTCGTGGTTGGTCGCATAGTTCGTAGTGATGATGTATGTAAGTCGTAGATATCAGAGTTCAAAGTTGCATGAGTTGAGAACCATATAGGCCGTAGTGGTGGGTTGCCATGAGAGATCTTTAAGAGTCCTAAAAAAGTTACCGTCTGTGGGGTACATTGTTACGCCGCCTTCGGGAGATGCTATTGCATTGTATGTGGGATGCATTGTTACACCATCATCAAGGTATGTCGTGACACTGTATTCGGGTGGTATCGTTGCACCGTATGTGAAGTACGTTGTTCTGCAGGATGTCTCGTTATTTTGCAATGCACGTCAAGATTCTGCAAGGCACGTCGTGATTCCACAATACACGTCTTGATTTCGCAAGTATTTTTATTGCAACGAGTTAGGGGTGTTTGACAGTGGTCGCTGATGGCCGGCGGATAGTGGTCGACACTGCTTGGCCACTGCAGAAGTGGGAGGTATTCGCCAGATCACGGGTGCGAAAGCAATGTTCAACTTCAACTCCTCCAAGCTTAATTCATCTTCTGGCTTAAGATCTCTCTCTTCTCAAGAGGGGGTATGACTCTCTTTATAGAATTTGGGAAAGACTTCTCTGCAAATAGAGAAGGAATTAAGACTACTCCATCAGACGATCAGAGAGATTCCTTCGATCAAATGAAATTTGATGAACGTTTGAGTGCCTTCATGATATCTCAATTGAGCGATCTTGGGCTCATTGAATTTGTTTTGCCGAGATGCTCGATTTGACTATAAATTTGATAAATTTGGAATCTGTTTTACCTTTCAATTATACATTGAAATCTTCAAAAAGCTGTTTAATAGCTTGATTTGAGCTTGATTTCACTCGAATTAAATTACTTTTTATACCTGGGGCCTGTCTCATCGAGTCGGCCAACATGACTATAAGTTTGAAATTATAATTCTTGATGACTATTAATCAAAGTGAATATTTCTCGCTAAAAAATTACCTCAAGATTTGGTCATGTGTTGATATTCGTGTTTGATGATGGCAATTTATTTATGGTACATTAGTTGTCATCTTATTTTCAGGCGAGACTAACTTTTTCATTCGAAATTACTAAAATTTGGAATATATACACACAAATATATATATATATATATATAGACTTGTGTGTATAAATTGTAGTGTATATTTATTTAAGAAAAGTTCTTTTGTTCAGTTGGCAGGTGGTTTATTTCATTTGCGTGAGGTCATGAGTTCAAATCCCTTAGCCTTCAAAAACTTAAATTATTGTCATAAGAGGCAGAGGTCACCGGAGTTGGACAGAGGCAGCAACGAACAGAGTTGATCGGAGGTGGCAGCGACCGCTACAAGAGTTGGCGGTGGTTGGAGTTGGCCGACAACGAGTGCAGGAGTTGGCGACTGTGGCCGGAGTTGGCGACTGTGGCCGGAGTTGACTGATGGCTGTGGTTGGAGTTGAACTACTCCGATGGTCAGAGTTGGTCGAAGGTGACGACGACGTGGTTGTTGAACGTGGTGGACAGTGATGGTGACTAGAGGCCATGGATGGTGGGCTGCCTTGCTAGTGATCCAGGGATGCAGGATTGGATGGCGAGAGCGATCTGGTGGACATCAGAGGGCCATGTCAGCGATTCGTGGGCATGAATTGCAGGCTGTCATGCTAGCATTTCGGGGGATGCAAGATCTTGTGGCCGAAGGCAAGTGCGATTTGGTGGACGGCAGACAACCACGTCAGCAATTCATAGGTCAAACCAATATTGAATATTTTTTATATATCTTTTTTTTTGGTCATTTTAAACCTAAACATAGGCCATAAAGAGGAGGAAGAAGGTGGAGTCCCCCAACCTTCTTTCACATTGTTGTTGTGCTTTTTGGAGGAAGGTGGAGTCATTTGGTCTACTAGCAGACAATCAAAAGGATCCCTAGAAGAAAAATGCACCCCTCAACGTGCTTGCAAATGATCAACAGGATCTCTTTTGGCATTGTTGTTGCCATTTCCGGAGGAGATTTCTTGTGTTGTTGCGGCGATTGCTGGAAGTTATTTTTTATGTTACTGTCGCACTTTCCAATGGGGATTTTCTGCACTGTTGAGATGATTTATGGGGAATCCCATGCCCCTGAAATTCGGCTTAAGTAACAGTATTTTGAGAAGGTAATGTCGACATCATTTGAAGCTGTGTAGAATTGTTGTAGTCTTTATATTGGTGTGTGTTAGTCTTTCTAGCCTTCAATTTGTTGATGTGGCATTTTATACGGTTTTAATGTGTGTCTGTACGTCGTTTTCTCACTTGGAGTAAAAATTTTGATGTTGCTTTTGTGGTTGTTTTTTTAACTTTTCTTTTGAGATGTGGTTACTTTGCTTTTTGAGCGGTTACAAGATGTTGTCCAATTTCTAAGCCAATGTTTGCCCGACTTATGAGTTGTTGCTAAGAATGTTTGACTTTTTCTAGGTTATTTAGCCATAGTGTACTCACTCGATGGCCACAACCTGCAGTGAAAGAAATCATTTGTAATCCACGAAAGGTGTAAGACCTGTCTTACATTGTATAAGTAGAGATGCTCGATGGTATTAACATGTAATGGACAAAGTCGAAAGAAGAATCAATTGAGGATGTCAGATCTGTCTTAGGTTATGTAACTGGAGATGTTCGATGGTGCTAACTTGTATAGGACAAATTCATATGAAATTTATTAAGGATGTTTGACATATCCAAGGTTGTTAGTCCAAGCATCAGTTTTACGACCGTAACCTATTATGGAAGAGGTCAAAAGGAATCCACCAATGATTTTTTATCTATTTGAGGGTGTTAGTTGAAGCTTCTTCTTGACAATCGTTGTTTGTGATGGAATAGGTCGAATTGGGTTCCCTTGTGTCAATTAAGCAATGAATGAGGTGTCAGAGATAATCTGCGTTTCTCCAGACTAGGGGGTAGGCAGCAATGCTTCGTACCTTTTTTCAGAATACACAAAAATAATGTTTGGTAACTTGTTAGTTGTCACTTTTGAATTTATTGCCCCTCAACAGTGATGTTTTTCACACGAACTGATAAAATAACGTATATATTGAACTTTAAAGAGATTAGCTTCTTGATCCAGTTGAGGAAGAATTTCAATATACTGAGGAGTGTTGAGAAAACATTATTTGTGAAGTTGTAGTGAAGATTTAATGTCTAAATGAGTTGCAAGTGAATACGGTTTTCAAAGACGTAATGTCTAAATCAAATGTGAGATTACTATTTTTCCATAGATGTGCCTTGGATTTTAATGTGAATGAGCTTTCAAGACTGCAATGAAGGTTGCCCCATATCCTGGAAGTATTTGTCATAAACTGTGTCTAAATAAGTTGCGGGATGACTACTCGACTATAATTGTGTCTGTGGCATTATGATGAATGACCTTTTGAGATTGTAGCGAAGGGAGCCCCTCACATCAAGGAATGTGAGGAAGTGATCTTCAAGAGGTGCAGAAAAGGTTTCTTTGCCAATTTGATGATGTATGTCATTGGGAAACAAAGTAGTGGCTTGGTGTCTTTGACTTGAAGACACTATCAAACGAGACTTTACTACTTACAAACAACACCAAACTGATGTGTGTTGGAAGGTCCACTATGGTAGATTGATGAATTATAATCTTTGTGTTGCATGAAAACCAAACACACTCAAATATTTAAAGAGAAGGGGAGAAATTAACATGAAAACCAAACACACTCAAATATTTAAAGAGAAGTAAGGGGAGAAATTAAATTTTTACATGGAAAACCTATAAAGAGAAAAAAACCACTAGGTCAAGCCGAGTTGAAATAATTTGTTATAAATGATAAGTACATGTTCATTCAGCTCTTTAATTGAGAAAGATGGAGTTATAAAGTTGACCATTTTAAATTTATAACAGTAGTTTGTTGATAATAGTCGTAGACTGGTTGTGATAAATGTAGTTCTTGGTGTTAGCAGGCTGCAAGGGTCATAATTGATTGCTATGGAGGCAATAGTCCACGACAGAGTAATGTATCACTGTCTTAGCTTTGCTCAAAAGCCTAACATATTCATGTAATTAAAGAGAAGTGACAGGAGACACATCCAATTTTTAGGTGGAAAATCTTAAAAAGGGAAAAAACCACGAGACATTGCCCGATTGAAATAATACACTTTGAATGATGAATGCACATGTCCACTCTTCTCTTGAATTAGGAAAGATCGAGTTATAAAATTGATCATTATAAATATACAACAGTAGTTCATTGATAATAGTCGTTGTCTTGCTATAATGAATGTAGTTCTCGATGATAGCTAGTTGCGAGGGTTATAATCGGTTGTTATGAAGGTAGTAATCCACTGTGAATGTTGTAGTTGGTAATCGTAGCACCAACTTGTCATATATATCGTAGTTGAAATTTATGACAGTAGTTGGCTGTGTGGGTCGTAGATGATTGCTTCAGGTTCGTCGGTTAACTACATATATCGTAGTAGGAAGCTATATGAGCTGTGAGCTACGTAGACTGTAGTTTGTCACATAAGCTATAACGGTGAGTTGTGATGACGTTTGTAGGCCAAAGGTCCCGGAGTCGAGAACTGTACGAGTTATGGACCACGTGGATTATAGTTGGTCACGTAGGCCGTAGTGGTGAGTTGTGATGACGTTCGTAAACCGTCAGGGATGGGGTTAGAAACCGCATGAGTTGTGGACACCATAATTGGTCTCCTAGGCTATAGTGGTATGTTGTGATGACGTCCGTAGGCCCCAAAGTCTGGAGTCGAGGGAAGCACTAGCTGTGGACCACGTAGGCCGTAGTAGTGGACTGCAAGATGAGAGCTTTAGGACTCAGAGAAGTCATCGTCTTCGCGATGCATTGTTACATCGTCTTCGTGAGACGTCGTTGCTCCATATGTGTGTGTGTTGTTACACCGTCATTTGGGTGTGTTTTTGCATCATATTCGGAGGGAGTCGTTGTATCATATGTGGGGTGCGTTGTCTACGTGTTACCTCGCTATTCTACAATATACGTTGGGATTCTGTAGCGCATGCCGTGATTCCAAAAAGGGTTTCATTGCAATGAATCAAGGGCGGCCTACGATGGCAGGCGAGTGGTGGTTGCAGGAGTGGCAGATATTTGTTGGATCTGCGGTGCAGAAGCGACACTGGACTTTAACTTCTCTAAGCTTCAGTCTTCTTCTGCTCAAGGTCCTCCCTTCTCGAGAGGGGGGTAGGGCCCTTTTTCTAGAATCTGGGAGATGTCTCTCTGCAAATACGAAAGGAATTTGAACTACTCTATCAGATGACTCGGATAGATTCCCTCGATCGAACGATATTTGGTGTTCTAAAATCTGACAATTAAGTGTTTTAATGATGTCAAAATTGAGCGATCTTGAACTCGTTGGATTTGTCCTGCTGAGACACTTGATTTGACTATATGCTTCTCAGATTTGAAATTTGTTCGATCTTTCAATTCTATATTGAAAGCTTTTGAAGGCGGTTTAACGGCTTGATCTAGGTTTGATTTGTCTCGAATTGAACCAATTTTGATACCGTTAGGTCGTCATCTAGCTAGGTAATTTGACTTTAAGCTTGTTGAAATCAGAGTTTTGGATGACTTTTAATTGATGTTTGAACGTTTTTTTGCTCAAAATTTACTTCTAGATTCATGTTATGCCTCAAGGTTTGTGTCGGATGATGACAATTTGTTGATGGGTATCAATTAATTATTGATCAGGTCTCAAATATTGAGCTTTACTGACATCACAATGCTGTTGTCTCTAGACCTTGCAATTATTAAATGAATTTACAGCATATTAGCATTTTTTGTTTTTTAGTGGAAAGGTGGAAATGGCATATATAATTACAGACAGAGATGGATGATGATTTCAATCTCACGATTTACAAGTACTCACTGCTTCATCTTTTGCAGTTATTCCATTAATCAATTGTCTGAAGAGTTATTCTACAATCAAGGCCACTTCTTGGGTCCATTTGGAGCAGCTTTTTCACTACTTTGCTTTGAGACTTGCCATATTTCACTTCTATTTTGCTATAGTTTTTTTTTCTTTTTGGACCAAAATTTTCCTATATATAAATGCCATAAAAAAGTTATCCGACTTTTGAAAAGGATAAAATGTTTATAATGCCCATATAGCTTTTAAAAAAATTATTTTTTCCTTGGTAGTCATCTAGTTTCATTTTGCAAGCAATTATAGCCGCCCCAAATGGTCTCTTAATCAAATTTCCTTTTTAATTCTCGTCCCAATGATTCCCTGCGGTACGTGGGTTGTTGAACCTACTTCCTCTTTTCATTTATATATTTTCATACTCAAATCAAGTCACAACTATGGTTCAAACTAAATGAGCTCCCTGTAGGGTGAGATTTGTTTCTATGGAGAGGGATTTAAAAGAACAGGAATCTTATGGGAGCAGCTTTTCTGGGAGGTAGGCCGGCCGAAAGGTGGGTTAGGAGAGGCAAAAATAGTTATGAGTGATAATATGGTGCTCAATCTGTTTAGTCAGCTAAGTGGCCTTGCTTGCTGAGTTTGAGCTATGATCTACTCACTACAGCTCAAACTCGACTCCTTCACTTAATTTGAATCGGGAGCTGTTTATGGAGCGAGCCTTGAGACTGATTAGCCTATTTGTCTCAATTGCATGTTGAAGCAATGTTTGAATTTTTTCGCCAATGCACTTACAGCTATTAAGAGAAGTGAAACTTGATATATCATTAAGTTCTCACTGAATCCTTGCAGGTAATGTGCCCTACATGCCTCTGCACGGGGATGGCAATGGCAAGCGAGCACGATCCCAGGATTGATCCATTTGATTAAATCAGCTCATTTCAAACTAACCACGCAATTTTCAGGAGTCGTCTTTGGATTTCAACAAAGAGGCCAATAAAAGAACCATGGCGTTGCTGTAAGTATTTGTTATTTGAATTTACATGGATCAGCAATGGTGTTGTTTATAAGACTACTGAATTGCGGCCATTTAGGCTCTTCCTGTTTGTTTATGTTCCCCACCCCGATAGTTTCTCATGAACTATTAATATTATTGAAATATCCAACAAATATCATAGATCAAGGTTGCTAGTGTTGATCTCAATCAAATAACTGCATAGTGATTTACTTACAACAATTATTTCAATAAAAATCTGCACATTGCGCAAATTATATTAAAAAAAAAATTGTTTATGTTGTAATTCTCAGTATAACTACCAAATGATATAATTAATTTAAATCAAATTAAATGAAACTAATCATGATTTATTTAGATGTCATTTTAAACATTCGAAAAGTGTTTTAATTTTATATCATAAATAATATACTAATGAACCTTTTTGTCTTGTTATCTGGACCAACAGTTAATATTTTCTAAATATTAATACTCCAATTATGATGAAGTAACTTGAAAGCTTATAAAATTTAGCATGCTATCGTACTTTATGATGTGGATTACAGACTGACTGTAAACTCTTAGGATGTGTTTGGAATCACTTATGTTTTTTTTTTAATTATTATTTTTAATTTGATATATGTTTTGATTTGAAATAAAATATTTATCAATAATTAGGACTAAGATCTAACTTTTAGGAAAAGTAAGATTTACATACATACCATTTAACTCATTTATTTACATAACGAACACTGTGTGCGCGCGCGCTACATGGACATATCATGGCCTGTTGGTTTGCATCCTTGGTACTTTAAATTTGGGGAAAAATTTGCGTACATAAGACGTACGCTACGTTTGTAACCTGCAAACATGTTACTGGGAGGATTTTAGGAGGTTATAATTGTGTTATATCTCCTGTGACCTATCTGTACCTTCTAGTAAGTTTCACGCTTTTGTTTTTCATATACAAGAATGTTACAGGGGGTATAACGCGGTTATAACCTCCCAAAATCCTCCCTGTAACTTGTTTGCAGGTTACAGACGTACGCAGCTTTGCATACGTCTTATGTACGTAAATTTTTTCCCCAAATTTGATGGTGTAAATATAAAAACTAAAGTTTCGATCTTAGATATGTAACTACACAGAAATTGGGAGCTATGTATACTTAAGATTGGGGCATTTTTTTTTCTAAATAAAATAATAATTACAATTTCAATAAGATATATATTTTTCTCTTATAAAAAAAGCCAGCAAACAAAAATTACATTTTTATAATTCAATAAAAAATATCTTATAATAATAATATAAAAAGGCTTTTATCCTACATTAAAATAAATTTAACTTGAAAAAAAAAAATTACAAGTCATTTTGAGCATGAGTTACAAACATCCCTTAAATCTAATCCAAAAAAATAATTTTGCATAAAAAAAAAAAAAAATCAAGAAGATGCATGGTTTAAAAACATCCACAATTTATTCAAACCATCAAAATGAAACCAAAACAAAACCTCCAATACAGCAACCGAAAACCAAAATCAAATGCCACATTTTTAATCCACGCACAGAGCCATTCCCAAAGGGAAGCAAACCTTGGTCGAGGTACGCCAATCCCGGACTTTGGGGCTGACTTGAAGTAGCCGGTGGAGAGAGCCTCGCCGGCGGAGAGGGCCTCGCCGGCGGAGAGAGCCTCGCCGGCGGAGAGAGCCTCGCCGGCGGAGACGGCGGCGGAGCTGCGTTTTTCTTTTGCAAAACGTTGATTTGAAGATTCATTCCTCCTAAGCAGTGAGAGAGAACTCCGCATATGAAATACTTCTCTCCGGGGGTGGTGAGACGAACGGAAGTGTTGCCATTAGAGCTCCTCAGTATAGCGTTTGAAGCGTTGCAGTTTCGGTAGCCATTTTCGTCTACTTGGTTGACGGAGTGGTACTGAGAATATTGAAACACTGAAGCGAGAAGAAGCGCTGAACTTTTGAGAATTTATTTTCTTAAATCTGGATTTATTAAATTCAAAAAAAATGTTTGGCAATGAATTTACTAAATTCTAAAAAACTTATATCCAAGTCAGCGAAGTTAAATCCACGGAGTCCCTAAGATTTAGGGCCTAGCTTAAAACTGGGACGGCATTTTTGAAAACGCCGCCTTTATGTTTGGTTCGCACGTTTTATTTGTGTTTGCCAAAGCACCAATTTACAGTGTTCTACTATTTCTATTAGACGCGGATCTTGGGTATAACCCCGCGATCCAGCGTTCGAGCGAAGCATTTACGCCCCTGCCCTCAAACCCAATCCGCCTAGCTCTCTGTCGAAGCTAATCCCCGCCGAAGGAAGCCACTGTCAAACGAAACACTCCTACCTCTCCACTGCTCATCCCTGCCGAAGGAAGCCGCAAACAATGCTCCTACCACTCCGCTCATTTGCACTGCTCATCCCTGCCGAAGGAAGCCGCAAGCAATGCTCCTACCACTCCGCTCATCCTTGCCGAAGGAAGCTCACCGCTACTCATCCCTGTCGAAGGAAGCTCATCCCTGCCAAAAGAAGCTGCAAGCAATGCTCCTACCTCTCCGTTGCTCACTACTTTCGAAGGAAGCTCTGATTTTTTTTGGTTGAGCGATTTACCTCTAATTTTTTTTAGTTCATGCTTCATTTACAAATTTCTTTTGTGAGACAGCTGAAAGTAAAATTTAAGTGTTAGATATGTAAATACATTGGAATTTTGTGGTATGAGTGTAAAAATGAAAGTTTCGATGTGCGATATCTAAATCCATAAGAATTGAGTGCTATATATGTAAAAAATGAATTTTTTTTTGGATTTTAGTATATTGAATGTGTTTCATTGTATTACTGTTGTGAACAGTTCCACTGTACGTGGCCAAAATGATCATGTTTTCACAAACAGCTGCAAATCAGTTGTTCTGAAACTGCAGAAACCAAACAACGTAACACTTTATTCAATTCATGGGCAAAATGATCATTTATCCAGAAACAGCAAATCAGTTGTTCTCCTAACGCGCAAACCAAACAGCCAGCCAGCTTATTCAGATCAATTGCTCATCAGTAGATTATCAGGATCGAATGTTTATCAGCAAAAGCTGGATAAACTGCAGCTGCCCTAAACAGACCCTTAGTAAATTTGAGATTTACAGCTGAAATTTGTGAAATCCTGATTTCTAAAATCCACGGTTTTGTCCAAACTGATTGTCTGTCATGATTTGGGTAAAATGCAGGTTAAATCCTACTCTAAGGGCCCGTTTGAGACAACTTATAAGTGCGAGCGGCGTTTTCAAAACTCTGCCTCACAGTTTGGAAAACATGTTTCGACAACTTATCCGAAAACGCGGTTGGGTTTTGACATTAAATGCAAGCCGCAAGGTCGAACATCGCAGGCTACCCATCGATCGCTTTTCAGTAAGCTGCTTATTTGCATAAGCACAAGCTGCCCCAAACACACTCTAAGAGTACGTTTCGGGCAGCTTATAAGTGCGGTCAGTGTTTTCAAAACGCCGCCGTACTGTTTGGTTCTCGCGTTCCACCAGCTAATCCAAAACTGCGTTTGAGTTTTTTCACTAAAAGCAGGTTGCGGGTCGACCCCTGCAGTCGGCCTGTGGGCCGCGTTTCAGGATAAGCAGCTTATCCTGAAACGCACAAGCTGCCCCAAAAGGACCCTAAATCT
>NW_018164536.1:351591-374045 GCF_001263595.1 Phalaenopsis equestris
ATATATATATACAAAATATCCAAAACTTAAATATAATAGATTGACCATTCAGGTATTAAATTATATATTTCAACCACCCAAAAATTAAGGTGTAACGGGTTGACCACTCGCTGTTTCAAAAGAAAATAAAGTATGGAGTGGTTGAAATGTAATATTTTATATTTAGATGGCGAAAATATAACATTTAGTGCCCTTTTGGGGAAGCTTATTTAGGTGCGGCAGCGTTTTCAAAACGCCGCCTTGGTGTTTGTTTATTTGGAAGGGCGTTTTTAAAACGATGATAATCGCGTACATTTTCTCCTCCTACACATCACACGCGGGGGCAACTATTGCGTTCGGCGTTTGTTAGGGTTATATTCCTCTCGTGCCCCTGCCATATCTCTCTCGCGCTCTCCCTCGCCATCTCCTTTTCCGATCTTCTCCTTCTTAAACATCGACTCTTCTAGTGAGATTTCGATCTTCTGTGGTTGGTTTTTTCATTCTTCGATCTGGCCTATATTCGATTAACTTCACTTTCTTTGCAAGAAATGGTTTTCTTTACGATTGTCTTTATGATGCCTTTGTTGGATTAGGGTTGAAAAGCGTTGATGGAAATGGGGGAAATTTTGGTTTTCTTAAATTCTTTCGTGAGTTTTTTCAAAGACAAATGGATCTGAGATTTTCTCGTGAGTTTTTTCTGAGTTTTTTTTTTTTGTTTTTGAGGGTTTTCTTGAGAAATGCAAATGAGCAATGGGGGAAATTTTAGTTCGCAATGTGGGAATTTTTGTTCTTCCCTTCCTTGTTCCTTTATGCATTACGATGCCTTCGCTGGATTAGAGTTGAAAAAATGTTGATGGAAATGGATCTGAGATTTTCTCGTGAGTTTTTTCTGCGTTTTTTTTTTAGGGCTCTCTTGAGAAATGCAGTTGAGAGATGCAGATTAGCAATGGGGGAAATTTTAGTTCGCAATGTGGGAATCTTTGTTCTTCCCTTCTCTGTTCCTTTATGCAAAATTTTGGTTTGAAAAGTGAGAATCGTATAATACTGTTGGAATGCGCTTCAATGCGTCCCTTTTATATTGTTCTTGAAGGAATGCAATGGGAATCGTTACATTGTTGAAATTGTTTGATAAGCCTTTTATATTATTCTTGAAGGAATGAATGCAGGGGGAATCATTATACAGTTCAAACTGCTGTATTTTTTTAGCTGCACCTGTTATATTGTTTAGCTCATTTCGAACTGCTGAAATTTTTTAGCTGCACCTGTTGGAATTGGAATTGTTCATCAATTGATAAGCCATTTTAGCTTTGAGAGGCAGTGCTACGGTTGCGCTAAGGGTGTTTCTGCTCGTTGCAGCTTCTTCTGGTGGGCTGACAGTCCCACATATTACACTGTCAGCAGTCATGAGAATCTGATGTTTAGGTTGATAGTGCAGATGAGGGCAGACGTAGCCAGAGTTTGAAAGTAAATATTTTAATATTTCTCATTGTAGTTATATTTGTCTTTGTACTGTTTTTATTTCTTCTGGTACTCACGAGAGTGTGAGAACTGTATGTCATCTTTTGGAACTGATCTGTGATGGTGGTATGTTTTTGCACTATATGCTTTTGTTCTACCAATAAGCTATTCTGAATAAGCTGCCCTAAATATTTTTATCCGACAGATGCAGGAATGTCATTTAACCACCAATAAAGTAATCTGAATAAGCTGCCACAAACAACAAGCTAGATTATTCTGATAATCTGCAGATTATCAGATTATCCGAATAATCGTTTATCAACAAATTATAAATAATCAATAGCTGCGCCAAATAGACCCTTAAAGTTTTTTTTATAATTGGCATGTCCCTTTTTTAAATTAGCATATAATTAAATAAATAGATTAAAAATAGTCGCCCATGAGTGTAAAAGAAATGTATGAGTTTGCACTAAAATAAATGTGGCGGTCGAGCTTTAGGGTCCGTTTGGGGCAGCCGTGTGGGGCAGCTTGTGCGTTTCAGGATAAGTTGCTTATCCTGAAATGCGGCCCGCGGGCCAATTGTAGGGGTCGATCTGCAGCCTGCGTTTAGTGTAAAAACCCAAACGCAATTTTGGATAAGCTAGCAAAACGCGCGAGCAAAACGCCCGAACCAAACGGTACGGCGGCGTAAAATGCCGCCCGCACTTATAAGCTGCCCCAAACAGACCCTAATAAAGTTTATAGCTAGTTACGAGTACAAAAATGTCTAGTTGTGGGGCAAGTAATTTATAAATGTCTTGAAAATTAATGTCAGTTTACTGGCATAAGAAGCCCCCAAACAGACCCTAATAAAGTTTATAGCTAGTTAAGAGTACAAAAATGTCTAGTTGTGGGGTCAAGTAATTTATAAATGTCTTGAAAATTATTGTCAGTTTACTGGCATAAGAAATTATACATAGCTATTATTATAAAAATGAATAAATTATGCACACTTCCCGTCCTTTTGCTCATAATTGCAAATTCATTAAGAAATTTACGTTCCTAGTTTTCCACCTTCCCTCATAATTTTTCATATAATTGAAATTATGACGGATCATTTTTGAGAGAAAATATTACATGTTGAATACAGACGTTACTCTATGTCTGGACTCCAATTTAAAATTAGATTATTTATATATTTTATTCACTATAACATAGTTGTAAGATTCTAAAAAATGTGATTTGAATATAAGGGTTCATAGTATGACATAAACATTCAGTTGTACTGAAATAAAACTTAGATACAATCGTGTTGTACTGAACAAAATATATAAACAATCCTTAAATCCAATATAACGAGGCAAAAAAGTTCTAAAATATATGATTTGAAATTAAGGGTTCATAGCTTGACTTAAACACACTGTTGTACTGGAAAAAAACTCTCAGATACAACTGTGTTGTACTGAACAAAACATATAGATAACCTTTAACTCTGCTATAACGAGAACAGAAATTGTTCTAAAATAAATGATTTGAAAATCAATATCCTAAAACACGTGTTCAGTACAACTCTCAGATACAATCGTGTTGTCCCTAAATATATTAACCTTTATTTTGTTCAGTACAACACAATTGTAGTTGAGATTTTTCTTCAATACAACTATGTTTTATACCATGTTATGAACCATTACATTCAAATCATGTACTCTAGAGTCGTTTTGGTCCTTGTTATAGAGAATTTAAAAATTATTTATATGTTTTGTTCAGTATAACAATGTTATATTTGGGTTTTCTCTTCAGTTTATGACATGCTTTGAACCATTAAATTCAAATCATGTATTTTAGAACCATATATTTGTGTTGTAGTGAATAAAATATGTAAATAATCCAATTTTAGATAGGAGTCCGGACGTGGAGTAACGTCCTTACTCTGCACGTAATATTTAGAAAAGGTGACGCATAGTGCAAAATATTTCTTATGTGCTTGCTCATTATGTAACTGATGATTTAGAAACTAATAAGAAATTAGTTGTTCTACCAAACAAGTGCGAGTTTTCTACTTCCTTGAAAGTCGTGAATATTTTTAAGAAAATAAAGTATGTTGATCATTACTTATGGTGATATGTATTTATAAGTCCTTAATAAATTTTATTATTCGACATGGATCACGAGGCGTGACATGAATCATGGGTAATTTTTTAATAAATGACATTCAAATTTAAATTAAAAATCATCCGGAACTTTGGTTTCAGTAAACTTAGTCACATTGACTTGCTCGATGAGACGAATACAATGACACCAAAATTAGTTCAATCCGAGTCAAATAAAACCAAAATCAAGCCGTTAAGTCATTTTCAGAAGCTTCTAGTGTCCAATTTCAGGGTCAAATAGATTTCAAATTTGACAAGCTTATATTTAAATCGAGCATCTTAACCAGACAAATCCAACGAGTCAAATATCAACCAAGTTCGACATCCTTGAAGCATTCAAATGTCCATAAAACATTGATATATCAAAGGGATTTCCCTGAGCCATCTGCTGGGGTGATCCAAAATGTTTCCTTATTTGTTGGGGGCCTCTTTCTAGATTTTATAAATAGTGTCCTACTCTATTCATGAAGGAGGACCTAGAGCTGAGCCTTAATGACTGAGAGGAGTGTTGTTTTTGTACCAAAGACCCAACAAACTCTTCTGGCACCTGCAATCCTCCGTCCATTATAGAGCACCGTGTTGTTTTTGTACCAAAGACCCAACAAACTCTTCCGGCACCTGCAATCCTCGACCCCAATGGACCACCACTCTCCGTCCATCGTAGAGCACTGTCGGCTGACCTTGACTCATTGTAACGAAACTACTTATGAAATCACAAAGTACGCTGCAAAATATCAGTGTACATTGTGTAGGTTCGAAATATCCTATGGAACAACACATCTCAAAGACAGGGCAATGACACATCCTGAAGAAGATGTAACAACTCATCCTGAAGACAGTGTAACAACACAATCCAATGATGGTATAATGACGCGTTGCAAAGAGTGTGCAACAACAGACCCTAATGAGGATGCAAAGACACACAGTGAAGGTGGTGCAACAACATATCCCGAAGTTGGTGTAACAAATCATCCCAGATATTGTGTAACTCCTCATAATAATTGCTTACGACCGATGTACTATGAATATGATGACCTTCTTTAGACTCCTGAATTTCTCTCATCGCATGTCACAACTACGACCTATGTGACTAACTATGCTTTATGTGGTCTATAATTTATGCAACTCACAACTCCAGTGTTTGTGACTAAAGGACGTTATCACAACTCGTGCAACTCCCAACTTCGATCTTCGTGGCCTATGAAACTTATCAAAGCTCGTGCAGCTCCCAACTCTGGCCTCTGCAACATACGAATGTTGTCACAACTCATATAACTCCCAACTTCAACCACTATGACCTACATATATTATCATAGCTCACACAACTTCTAAATTCTACCTCACGTACTTTAGAAGTTATCACAGTTCATCCAGCTCTCAACTCCAGTTTTTGTGGCCTACAAATATTATCACAGCTCATACAGCTCCCAACTCCGGTCCCTGCACCCTATATACTTTATCACATCTCATTTAGCTCTCAACTCCGGCTTCTATGGCCTCACATAGCTCCCAACTTTTGCCTCACGACCAACGTACATTATTGAATCTTCCTGTTATGGCCTCTTTGGCCAACCAACGCTCATAAAACAATCACCTACCACTATCATGATTTTCAACAACGTCATCCACAACAAGCTGACATCACAACCATCATTTATAACATTCATGACAAACTACTGCCTCCAAAGCAATCGACTAAAACCCTCACAACCTACTATTGCCATTATCACCAAGAACTACCAATGAATTACGATTATTATTGATGAATTGTTGGTGTATATCAACGATGATCAACTTTGTAACTCTAATTCAGGAGAAAAAGTGAATCTATGTACTTACAATTACAATCACGTCATAGATTATTTCAACCGAGCTAGATCCCGTGTGATTTTTCTCCTTTCAAGGGCTTTTCACGTAATAATTGAAGCGTCTCCACCTGTTTACTTCACTTATTTATTTGAGTGTGTGTTGAATTCTCATATAATGCTAAAATGACAAATATTCATACTAACATTGTGATAATAATTAATATATATACTATTATTATTTTTCACAATTATTATAATGTTTTTTTAAAATAAAATCATATAACAATTAATGGGTAAATAAATAAGAATCGTTGAAAACCACGAAATCATCTCCAATCGAATTAGATCCGACTCAGAACCCTAAACGTGGCTGATTTGTGCACTTAGTAATTCCTTTCAAGTTTTGACAATCCTAAAGTTCTCAAGGGCTAAATGGGAACGTACGTAGAACCCTTAAAAATGTAAATTTAAATTTTCTTTAAATCAAATAATTAACATTTTACAAATGTAGTAGCATTAGACAGTAGATATCAACAAACCAATACTTCAACTTTCTTTCAATCAATATATTTAACTGCGGTGTGTTAGGTATGGCTTATATCTAGGGAGTTGGAGTTTCTTGTGAAGAGGTGATCAATCAATATATTTAACTGCGGTGTGTTAGGTATGACTTATATCTAGGGAGTTGGAATTTCTTGTGAAGAGGTGTGTCTCCTGGTGAAAATGAGTGTCTCTTGAAATAAAAGAGGTTGGGGGGAGCGAGGGCGTGATTGTAATTTTATCTGTGGGTTTGTATATGTTTATATATATCTGTAATCCTATGGGATGATAATTGTAACTTCTCTGAAAGAGTGAAACTGCCGCTCGCTCCCGAGGACGTAGGCAATTCTTTACCGAACCTCGTTAAAACTCTGTATTCTTCTTCTGGTCTGTGTCGATTCCTGTTTTATTCTGCTTCAATTTTCATAACACGGTGCTCCCAGAAAATTATGATTTAACTTTTTTAAATAAAAAAATATTTATATTCGTCGCAATAATTTTTTGAACAGATAAAACTACTTTACAGTCATTTCTTCAAACAATTACAATAGCTCGAAATAAACTCTAAAGAATAAAACTTACTTTTCTTAGAATTACTGGCAATGATAATCAGCCATCATGTTTGGTCTCGCAACTAAATTGGTCCAATTCTAATTACAAGTGAAAACAAGTTTAATAACTGCCATTACATTATACAGTTTTTAAGCAGTTTTTAATTAGCTACTGTGATGCACAGCAGTCAAAAAAGGGAATTAAAATCAATGAAGCAAGTTTTGTGTTCTTAAACATATTGTCTCTTTATAGGTGATATTTGGTAATATATTATTTATAGAATTTAATCATAGTTTAACTTAAATCCAATAAATAAATATAACACTCCATTGAATCCTATTTTATCATGTTCCGTCTTTTCTCTTGCTGCGTTCCTTCATTTTAAAGAGTAAATTTGATTGCTAGGCTGATTTTTCTGACTTGCTGCGTTCCTTCATTTTAAAGAGTAAATTTGATTTTAATAAATTTGATTGCTAGGCTGATTTTTCTGACATCGCTCGTGCGCTCATCCATCATAAAATCGATCTGATAAATCAAATTTATTGGATTTGATAAATCCTACTTAACGTAAAACTAAGCTGCACCGCCTATGAAAATACACTATAAGTTAGTTTAGAAGATTTCAAAATCATCAAACATGGAGATTAAATCAATAACCAGAGAAATGTTATTTGGATGAATTAATTTTAACATTTTGTTATTCGATTGATTCTATGCTTGAGCTTTTTCTCTAGAATCAATTGGTTGGTTGTGTATAAATCTAAATTTATCAAATCCAAAATAATGTTCGGTTCAATTCAAGATCAAATACATCATATTCATTTATGGTGTTTGGCATAAATCCACTCCTGTGATTTTCTTTCAAAGCTAAATCTGCTAAATCCACGGTATAAACAAATTTAAAAATTTGGGATTTACGTTAACAAAGTAACAGAAGAGAAGGATAATTGGCCATAATCTCACTAATATATCTACACTAAGAACTCCATAATCACACAAATCAATTGTCCAAGTTATCCACTAATTAAACTTCCACGTCAATAAATTAAAAGGAAAGAGTTGTAGGAGCTTACATAAAGAATCACCGACGTGGAAATGCTTGTTTTCTGGCCATGAGTAGAGATCTGCGCTTGTGTCCCAGCCAGCCAAGTCACCGACAGTGTATGTGGTGGCCTCGCAGGCCAAGACCAGAAGGCCAACAATGGCGAAACCTGAGAGCACGAGCAACCTGCACGCCATTAATGGAGATTCAATGCTTCTCTCAACATATAGATTTTCTATGCCTCTCAAGATATAATCATATAAATATATATGTACGTGGAGCTTTGGGCGCAATTAGTTAACCTACTTAGTACTTAAAACCAGGAGAAGTTTTTATTTTTTTTATTTGAAGATTTGCATTGTAACACTTAATTTCTATGTATTTACAAATCAAAAGCTTAAATTTTATTTTTTACATATATATGTGTTAGAAACGGTGGAGCCCGGTCCACTATGCTTGGGCGGTTACTTTGCTTTGGAGAGTCACACCTCTTCAAAAATAATTACTCCCCCCGCCTTCCTCTTTTGTCTTTTGTCAAGTGAAGCATCTCTTCGCTCCCTCTTGTTCGTGATAAAAGTTTCGGATGACTCTCCTTGGATTTAGTAGTCACGTTTTGAGTTCTTCTTCGGTTTCCTCGGAATAGAGGAAGATTTCCTCAGAGCAGAGGAGGAGAAGTGCAAGGAGGAGCAGTTCCTTGCGGCAGAAGAGTAAGAAGGAAGAATAGAAGGAAGAATAAAGAAGAAGAAGATTGTTCTCCCTAGGATTCTTCTTGGGGGCTTGTGGCAGAAGAGAAATTTAGTTTATTTCTCTTGTAAGTTTGTCTTCTTCGGTGTATCTCGGTGTAGAGTTTCTTCTGTGTATTTCGATGTAGAGAGAAAATAACAGAGAGAGAAGAAGAGAGAGTAATGAAGTGAGGGTGAGAGATTCATCTTAGAAGTCAAGATGATCGACTGGTGTAAATTCCTTAAGTAGTAAAATCCTCTGCAACTTCGTGGACGTAAGCAATTTGCCGAACCACATATATCTGTGTGCTCTATTCTTGTGTGAATTTTTCTCGTTCTATTTTTCGCTTCATCGATTGTTCTCCTGTTTGATTTATATATATACCACATCAACTGGTATATCTATAGATCTCGCAACAACAACAATTGGTATCAAAGCGTGGTTTCAGATCTGAGGAAGAATGATGGTTGTAGATGAAGTGAAGGTTTGTTTTGATGGCAAGTTTGATGGCACAGATTTTGGTTATTGGAAAATGCAGATAGAGGATTATCATTATGGGAAGAAACTTCATCTTCCGTTATTGGGGAAAATATCTAAAAAGATGGATGAGGCTAAATGGAATTTGTTGGATTGACAAGTTCTGGGGGTTATTAGATTGAACCTATCGAGGTTTGTTGCACACATCGTCGTAAAGAAAAGGACGACTGCAGATCTCATGACAGTCTTATCAGGTATGTATGAAAAGTCATCGACGAATAACAAGGTGCACTTGATGAATAAGTTATTTAATTTGAAGATGGCGGAAGATGTTTCTGTTGCTCAACACCCGAATGATTTCAATACTATCACAAATCAATTGTCTTCTGTGTAAATTGATTTTGATGATGAGATATGTGCATCGATCTTGTTGGCTTCATTGCCAGATAGTTAGGAAGCAATGAGGATAGCAGTTAGCAGTTCTGTAGGTAAATCTAAACTGAAATACGATGATATTCGTGATTTGATTTTGGCTGAGGAAATTCGTATGAAAGATTCTGGTGAGGTCTCAGGTTCGAGTTCGACATTGAATGTTGATTTCAGAGGGAGATTGCATGATATGAACTCAAGTATAGGGAGATCAAAATCAAAGTTTAGTAAGCATGCAACTTGTTGGAATTGTGGTAAGGTTGGCCACATAAAGAAGAACTGCAAAAATCCTAGGAAGACGAAGAATGATAGCACAAATGTGGTATCTAAAGAATCACAAGATGCACTATTTTTGGCATTTCATAGTTCTGTTGAAGACTTGTAATTGGATTCAAGGGCTTTGAATGTGGTAGGAATCTATTAGAGGCCACAGTGCAGGGCAGTGATAGAAGTGAAGAGGAAAGTGGGTCTGGGGCACCTATTCCTATTGTTCCACAGACAGATGTTGAAGAACCACAGAGCTATGAAAAAATCTTACGAGATAAAAGTTCGAGCAAGTGGGAGCTGGCAGAACTTCCACTAGGGAAGAAAGCATCGCACAACTAGTGGGTGTACCAGGTGAAGACTGAGTGTGATGTCAGCAAGAGTTATAAGGCTAGACGTGTTGAAAAAGTCTTTCAGCAGAGACAGGTTGTTACGAGTGACCAAGAAAATAGTTTGGGGGTGCAAAGCTATGTGAAACCTGCCGATATGTTAACTGAGAGTGTTACTCTTGAGAAACTAAAGTTGTGCACAGCTTCATTTAGTCTTCTGAAGTGAAGACAGTGACTTTGAGTTGCAGAGGTGGAGGGTTCAAGGTGGAGGATACATGTTGAAGAAAAAGGTGACACCGCTGGAGGATAGCAGTTTGAGGAAGGAGATGTTGTAGCTTGTGTACCAGTCTCTAGGTGGGAGAATTGTTAGAAACGGTGGAGCCCGGTCCACTACGCTTGGGCGATTACTTTGCTTTGAAAATTCACACCTCTTCACAAATAACCACTCTCACTTTCCTCTTTTGTGAAGTGAAACATCTCTTCGCTCCCTCCTGTTCGTGATAAAAGTTTCGGAAGACTCTCATTGGGTTTAGTAGTCACACTTTGAATTCTTCTTTCTTCGGTTTCCTTGGGATTCGGGATAAAGGAAGGTTTCCTTGGGGCAGAGGAAGAGAAGTGCAAGTGATAGTTCCTTGAAGGAAGAAAAAAGAAGAAGAAGAAGATTGTTCTTCTTAGGCTTCTTCTTGGTGACTTGTGGCATAAGAGAAATTGAATTTTTTTCTCTTGTAAGTTTGTCTTCTTCGGTGTATCTCGGTGTAGAGAGAGAAGAACAGAGAGCAACGAAGTGAGAGTGAGAGATTCCTCTTGTAAGTCGAGATGATCGACTGGTGTAAATTCCTCAAGTAGTAAAATCCTCTGCAACTCTGTGGACGTAAGCAATTTGCAGAACCACGTATATATGTGTGTTCTTTTTTGGCGTGATTTTTTTCGTTCTATTTTTTGCTTCGTCGATTTTTTCTCTGTTTGATTTATATATATACCACATCAACTGGTAGAACTCGCAACAACAACAATATACCACCTTACTAATGCATGAAAGATGTATTTCACTTTTTAGAAACTAAAGTAGTCGTAATTTTTTATGTGATATTTTTGAATTGGAATAAACTTAGAGTCATGTATCGTCTGTGAGTACATTCAACTTGCCAAAGACCCGATATTTTAGGAAAAGTACTATAAGGAGAGAGAGGGAGGGAAGAGAATCCTGGAGGAAAAACTGGAGGAAAATGTAATAATTTTTTACATTTGATCAACCGAATGGTTCCATCACTCGTAGGAAAACTATTTATAGCCCTTCAGAAAGAGAGAGGGCTGAAGAATGCGAAGGGAGAACCTCCCTCTTTCATCTTATGGGCTGCCCTTTTAGAAATGAGATAAAAAATGACATAAAATTATCAAAGTAAGACATCAATGATTAAATTGTTGACTTTATCTAACCGGCATTGTAACTATGAGGTAGTATCAGCTAATGTTAGATATCGCCAGTATGGCGATCATCCTTGATGTTTGGGCAATGAGACTGACTCCTCAGGATCAAGCAACAACTCTAAATGAAAAACTGATGTATATTTCGGTCGGTCCTAATAGCTTTCTCAAATAGTTACCTTCACAGAGATAAGAGTAAGCGGTCTCCTTAGGGAAGATGGTGATAAGTTGGATCGATCACTTCGACATATGAGTTTGATTTAGCCACTTTGACAGGTGAACTCAATTTAACCACTTCAGCAGGTAGGCTGAATTCAGTCACTTTGACATGTGGGTTCGATTCAACAATACAAAAATCAATTAAAATTGTCATATATATGTATTTGTGATACAGATATGAGATATTTGGGTGTTATGGATGTAAAAAATAAATCTTGTGGTAGCTAGATATGTAAATATGTTGTAATTAGGCGGTATGCATGCAAATGCCCCATTTTTATTTAATTTGAATGAGGAACATTTTTGGGCCCGGGTTTTACTGGGGTAGTAGCATTATGCGGGGACTGTTTTACAAGCAGTTGGAAAGTTGGTGAAAGGTTTTACAGATGTAACTTCGAAGGTTTGATTCTTGAGTTTGAAGAGTTAATTATCTTTAGTCAAACTTTATAAAATTGAAGTTCGGTTAACCATAAATTAATAATGGATTTGATATAGAAGAATTTGAGAGGAGCCTGAATGTATTGGACTGATTAATTATGCTTGATGAATCCTTAAACCGATATAATTAAGAAGTAATGCTCGAGTCTATTTTGAAGTTTTTAAGACTTATTTCCTATTTGAACGTGATTAGGAAAATGTGATTATAGTTTTGATAGTATATTATACAAAAAAAACTAAAAAATGATTTTGATGTTTGGCTAGAGCCTTGACGACAATTTTTAGTCACTCTAATAAAATATATTACCATTTAGTTTGATGATTATATATATTTGAGACAATGCGACCAGCTCAAGTTTTAGCCGTTGCGAACATTTTTTTCGATCTTGTTATCGGACATTATTCATGCAAAATTATTTCATATTCATAATATATTAATGTCAAAATAAAGTATCGATGCATGCTTGAAGATTCGTGACGGTGGATTAATGAATTTAGTGTTTTAGCATTACATGAAAATAGAATACACTCAGGGAATTAAAGAAAAATAAGCAGTAGAAGACAAGTCAATTTATTACATGGAAAACTAGGAAAATGGGAAAAAAAAAAAACATCTGACTTAGTTGAAATAATCTATTATGTAATTGTGATCACATGGGTCCACTTTTTTCTAATATTAGGAAAGATAGAGTAACAAAGTTGATA
Organism: Phalaenopsis equestris; assembly: GCF_001263595.1. NCBI lineage: Eukaryota > Viridiplantae > Streptophyta > Magnoliopsida > Asparagales > Orchidaceae > Phalaenopsis > Phalaenopsis equestris. The sequence goes on from NW_018164536.1 coordinate 364,109, forward strand.
CATAATAATAGTATTATAAAAAGTTGCAAAGGCCGTAGTTGATAACTATGAATGTAGTAGCCCACCAAAATTGTAGTAGATGTTGGTTGTAGTGCTAGCTATTTGTGTATGTCGTAATAGAATGTTGTGGCAGTTATTTGATATGTATATCATAATGGTGAGTTGTGATGACATATGTAGGCCGCAGATACAGGTGTTGGAAGTTGTACGAACTATCAGCTACATAGGTTGTTGTTGGCCACATATGTCATAGTGGCAATTGTGATGAAACCTGTAGGCGGTAAGGGCCAAAGTTGAGAGCTGCACGATCTATGAGTCATGTAGGTCGTAGTTGGTCACATTGATCGTACTTATAAGCTATGACGTCATCTGTAGACTGTATGAGTCAGAGTTGAGAGCTACACGAGCTATAAACTACGTAAGTCGTAGTTATTCATTTAGGTCGTAGTGGTGAGCTGTAAGAAGAGAGATTTAGGTGTTTGGAAAAAATCCATTGTGTTTGGAGTGCATTGTTACACCGTCTTTTGGAGGTGTTTCACTGTATATGAAGTGCATTATTCAATATGTCTCGTTACCATGCAATGTATGTCGGGATTGTGTAATGCACGTCGTGATTTCTCAAGGTATTTCATTGCAATGGGTATGAGGCAGTCGATGACGGCCAAAAATTGTCGGCGGACATTAGTAGGAGGCTCCAGAAAATTGAGATATTTGTCGAATATGTGGTTTGGAAGAGATGCTAGACTTTAGCTCCTCCTCCAAATTTTAGTCTTCTTCTAGCTCAAATTCTTCCCCTGTCACTCAAATAGAGGGGTACGACTTTATTTATAGTCTTGGAGAGGTCTCTCTATAAATAGAAAAAAAAAACTAGATCACTCCATCAAACAGTTTGGAGAGATTTCATCAATTGGACAATGTTCAATGAACATTTGAGTTCCTTAACTAGGTTAGCAATAAATGATTTTGGGCTTGTTGGATTCGTCTCATTGAGACGCTTGATTTGACTATAAGCTTGTCAAATTCATAATTCATTTTACTTTTAAATCATGCATTAAGAGCTTCTAAAATGTTTTGACGGATTGATATGAGCTTGATTTGACTTGGATTGAACAAATTTAGGTATCATTGAGTTAGTCTCGTCGACTAAAGTCAGTTGAAATTTGAGTTTTGGATGATTTTTAATCGAAATTTGAATATTTTTTACTTAAGAAGTTGTTTCAAGATTCGTCTCATATCTCAAGCTCCACATCAAATAATATAATTTTTGACGACGCATCAAGTACCTTCGGAAAAAATAAACTTCTAGATATCTTGCATAGTGCTCAACCGATAATCTCTTCACCATTACCCTTCAGTATTTTAAATTTTTTTCATGTTCTTGAGAAGGGTTGGTCAGGGCAAAAGACATCGATCGGAAAAATATATAATTAATTGTGCAGTGTCATACTTCATAATCAAGCATTCATTCATTTTAATTTCTTGTTCGCGTCAGAAGGTAGGAAGACTAACAATAAGATATTTCAAATTGCCTATATATTTCGGTTTTCTTAAAGAAAAAACAAAGGAATTTACCAAAACTAATTGGACTTCCCCAAAAGTCTATTCCGTCCTGATTCAAAAGATTAGTCAAGGTTAATTTTCATAATCATATAAATATATATGTTGACATTGACATAATTTGATCGAATTGGGTCAAGTGATGGCTCAAAAGGGTCTACCCGACTAATGATCAACTATAATCAACTTGCCTGTAGTTTGGTGAGCTAAATCCTAAAGAAGATTTTTGCGTCGTTGATTGGATCATGTAACTCAAACTCACACGTAAAACTAGCGCTTAAAGAGACATTGGGTCTGTTTTGACCGCTAATCAAATTGAGCTTACAATATTACTTCGAGGCATTTACATCAATACCACACAATTCTCATGTCTTTACTTAGCTACCACCTACACTTCATATTTACATCGAAACAAAATCAAGAACTCCTTTGGCCGAAAGTTAACATCTTGAGCTTTTAGTCGGATTGAAGCTTTACTCAGAATTATAAGATAATTATTTTTATAATATTATAACACTTTTTACTTATATAAAATAATTATGTGAATGATTATATAACAAATCAAAGTGATTTTTTCACCAAAAATATCATATAGTTAAGTATAGCATTCCTCATCCGAATTAAAATTTTAAATGAACTTAAAAATATCCCTTTAAATTATCGACCAATCAAAATAAAAGTGTTTGCCAAAATTTACCCAAAAAATGATGCATGGTTATTTGCATACGAAGTACACAAACTCTTATATATTTACATATATCACACCTAACCATTCATATTTGCCCATAATACTTAGGGTTCGTTTGGAGAAGCTTGTGCATTTCAGGATAAGCTGTTTATTCTGAAACGCGGCCGGCGGGCGGGCCGCGGGGGTCGACCCGCGGTCTGCGTCTAGTATAAAAACTCAAACGCAGTTTCGGATAAGCTGGCGAAACACGCGAACCAAACCATGCGGCGGCGGCGGCGTTTTCAGCGTTTTGAAAACGCCGCCCGCACTTATAAACTGCCCCAAACGGACCCTTAATTTTTTTTCATATCATACTTAGATTATTATTATTATTATTATTATTATTATTATTATTATTATAAAATGCATCTTTTCATGCATAAAATTTGACCACCCAAATACTATTATGTAAATAAATATGAGATATATAAATACACTTGACCACCCAAATACTATTATGTAAATAAATATGAAAAATTAAATATGAGATATATAAATACACAAGAATTGCATGCTAAATATGTAATTCTACCTAAAAGAATTTCCCGAAATAATCAATCATTCGTGAATGGCAGACATAAATTTACGTGTTTTTTTTAATTCGCACCAAAAAGCTTTTCAAAGGTGTAAATTTTTTATTCAAATAATAGCGCAATCATGTACGCCATTCTTAGGGGAAAAGCTTAAGGAGTCGCCTTAGAGAACTCCGGCGGAGACGTCGGCGGTGACGGCGGTGACGGAATTATGGCTGCGGTAACATTAGTCAAAACGTGGACTTGAAGCTTCATTCCTCCTAAACAGTGAGAGAGAACACTACAGATGAAGTACTTGTCTCCGGTGGCGTTGAGAGGAACGTAAGTGTTGCCATCAGTGCTCTTTAGCATAGCGTTTGAAGCGTTGCAGTTGCTGAAGCCATTTCTGTCTACTTGGTTGACGTCGTGGTAAGGGGAATATTGGAACACTGAGGCAAGAAGGAGCATTCTTTTTTTCAGAAGTTGTTTGTTCAGGTAAAAATTTCATTAACATGCTCATAAACTTTAATTAATTTATTTTAATACGAATGTAATAGAAATTTTAATTAATTATTGAAACATTATCCAGGATTTTCTCATTAGCATCATAGAAGAAAATAAATAAAGACTGTGGCAATCAATGAAACACATTATTATTTAAAATTGGATTTAACTGAGTGTATCTTTGGTTAATTTTCAAAAAAAAAAAAAAAAGAAAAAAAAAAGAACATGCATCACTTAATTACTTGTATTTGTAATGTGAAGTTAATAATTATTTTTGTATACAGAAAAATGATCTGCACGAAAATTGAGTATATCCATCGGTCTAAATAAGAATTCAAATACTCTTTGTTCTTCTCTAGTATAACAATATATAATTTGTATATCTTTGTGTCTCTTCTATCTTCTATAAATACGAGGGCTTTATGGTGAATGAAAGGGATTTGGCTCTTCCCCACCTTGTAATGCATTTCTCTTATGAAATAAAATAGGTAGTAGAGGCCGAGAACAAAGAACACCTCATTTCCCACGCCGACAGAAATCTCTCATCTCTTCTTTTCTCCCTCTTTCAAGCCCCTTGTGTCAGTCAAACACTACATTCCTTGGGCACGGTCAACCAGACAGATTTTTATTCAAAAATTTTCAAAAATTGCCCTAAATACTCTTAATTAGCCTGACAGAATTGTGCAGCACCTAAAAATATTATTATTACAAAATTTTGGATTCAAAAAATTAATAGTCTTGTTAGCAATATTATTTGATAAATATTATATACGTGTTTCTTTATCATTTTATCCATCTGATAGCTATATATATTAACAACATTTTCAAATCTCGAAAGCCACTTAGCTTCAACAAAAAAAAAATACTATTAATTTAAAATTCTCTTTAATCAGATTGCTAACATTTACCAAATACTAAGTATTGGAGTAAAAAACAAATTTAAATGGAAATTATAAAATAGTTTATAATGTTGGAAGATGTAAATTAGACATTAACGATGGCAAACATCAAATACCATAAACGTGCTAGTGCTGATCTATCACATATGTATATGTAAAATGGTATTAAAAATATATAGTTCTTCTTAAAATATAAATTTAACTACTCGGAAACTAAATCCAAATCTTAACCTGCCTCAAAATGTAAAATGGGAGAGATAAAAAGCTTACATAAAACATCACCAATGTAGAAAAGCTTCGTCGCCGGCCATGAATAGAGATCTGCACTAATGTCCCACCCGGCCAAGTCACCGACGGTGTATGTAGCAGCCTTGCAAGCAGACACCAGAAGGCCAAGAATGGCGAGCCCTGAGAGCACATGAAACCTGCACGCCATTAATGGAGATTGAAAGCTCCCTCCGGAGACAGATTTAGAAAGGTAAGCCAAAGTATATATGTTAGTCGAATGATAGACCTTTTTTGGGACTGTGTTTTTGGGAAGTAGCATTATGCGAGGAGAATGTTTGTATTGAAGAAGGTGAAGAGTCAGTTGGAAGTTTAAGAGGTAAACTATGAAGATTTCATCACTGGTTTTGATGCATTAAAATATTGGCTGTCGGGCTTCTTAATTGAGAGGAAATTAGTAATTACAGTCAGATTTTACAATAGCGCAGTTTGGTTACCCACCTTCCCAAAGAAAAAAAGTTCGGTTACCAATGCATTAACAACGGAAATACAAAATAAAATAGAATTTCATATTATTTAATATAAATTTTATGTACAATAATGTTGTGCACTATTATATGAGATGTTAAAATAAAATTCAACATTAACAACTCTGTATGCATACAGTCTTCGTATGTAATAATTTTTCTTGTCTACATGAGTATTGAGATGAAATATATTTAATATTTCATATAAAAAGTGATTTAATATTAATTCATCTTTTTTATTTAGAATTTTAATACACATAGTATCCTAAACATATCAATTTACATAAGTTAGATTATATATATTACTATATAATGTCTTGAAATTATGGCAAAAAAAATGCAAGAATCAAGAACTGAATAATAAAGAACGAACAGAGGGATTTAGAGTCTTTTTGGCGCAGCTGCCTGCCTTCTGCACGACACCGCCCTACGATTATTTCACGTTGGGCGGCATCTCGTCCAGCGGCGGCCGTGAACGTGGGGGCGGCATCTCGGCCAGCGGCGGCCGTGAATCAGACGGAAAGTCAAATGCAGTCACAGACCCGTGGCCCAGCTTCGTTGTGTATGCATTAAATTGGTTTTACGTTTGTGCCCTCAACTGTACCCTAAACACGAGCACAACTTCCCCTTTCCGAATCTCCTCAACTCCCGAATATTTCCCACCTTCTTCTCTTCTTGCCAACCCTGATCTTCCTCTTCCCGAGATTTGCTCCCCTGTGTTCTCTTCTCTGAAGGGTTTCCAGGCCTTCATCGTGTCGTCTACCCCAAACGCAGCCCGGCTTCGTCCAAGCAGCGATAATTTTTTTCCCCCTTTCAATGCTTCGGATTTGATTAATCTTCACATTTAGATTCTCATTTAAGGCAATGCTTCGGATCTTCCTACTACCACTGTCACTATTGGAGTTTTAAAATTAGTTTACTGTTTGCAAACTTATAAGAATTGTGTGCTATGTATTTTTGTTTTTTTTTTTGTTCCACAGAGTACCAATTTTATAATGCTTATGAACTAGGATTTGTACTGTTATAACTGCAAACTAAATTTTTCAGTACTAAAATAGGCCAACAACATGTTTTAACAAAGAAGAGTATCAAAATATTACAAAAAAGTTCAAGGAACTTACAGACAAAGAGTACAATACGATGCAATTGAAAAACAAATGGGATCAACGTAAGAAATATTAGAAAATATGGAAGGAATTGAAATGAGACTCAACAGGATTGGGGTGGAATTCGGTGAAGCGAACAATAGATGCACCCGAGGAGTGGTAGGTTGAAAGACTTATGGTGAGCATTGTTCAAAACTTTTATTAATTATTTACATTTTAACTTTTTACTAATTTTTTTCTTTCTAAATTATGTTTAGGTGGTGCCCGTTGCAAAGAAATATAAGATTTATGGAATTAAGCTTGAATTGGAGGACAAGCTTTACCTCATGTTTGGGGGGTGGTTGCAATGAGGAACTATGCATGTTGTCCAAACGAGACAGGGTTTGCTGTCAATCCCGTGGATCTAGGAACCCCCGAAGGTTCACATGATCCCGCTAAAGTCCTCATTCTGGAGCAGAACAAATATGATTCCACTCCCCGTGCCAAGCTTCCAAGGGTAGAAATAGAAAAAAATATGGTTATGGTTTTATTAAAAATCAAATCTCCGAGCTGGTGTCCGCTTACAAAGCATAATCACGGTCTTCTTATTCAACCACTATTGAGGAGGCACTTGAAATCCTTTATTCTTAAAGTGAAATAAATGAGGAAGAAACGTTGTAACTATTTGCAACAGAGTTGATAGAGGACCCCGTCCATAGAGATAATTTTGTGAAGATTTCTGCCGCCCGCAGAGTGTCGTATCTCTGATGTTTTTATGATCGTCTTAATATTTGAGTTTTTTTTCAATGTCATCGCAAAAACATTTCTAACAAGTTATGTTTCGTTTAATTTTCTAGGATTGTACTTGTAAACTCTTTAGTTTTAGTTTTTCAGTTATTATGCATATTTTATCAGAATAGCATTTTTAATTATATGTAGATGTTTCATTTTTTTTATTTCTGAGACTTTTGTATTTTATTAGCTCATCAGAGTGTTGGGTTTAGAGTGCAACATACGATACAACATCGAAGCAAGTAGAAGAAGACATTTATCAGTCAACATGGAATGCTAGTACCAATTTACCACATCCACCTGCAGGTTCGCTCGAGTGCGAGCTAATTTAATATTTAACATTATGCTTCCTTTTAATAACACTTTTTATCAGACAAATATTACTTGGTCGATGCTGGATATCCATTGCAACGAGGGTACCTAAAGTCATTTGCTGCCACAAGGTATCATATCGGACTTTGAACGTGCAAGTAACTTTACACAAGACAGAAAAAAATGTTTAATAAACGTCATTCAACATTACGTGGTGTCATTGAGAGAACATTTGGTGTGTGGAAAAAGAAATGGGTGATACTGCGTAATATGCATCCTTATAAGTTCTCCAAGTATGTGCACGTTGTGTTTGCTATGATGGCTCCACACAATTACATTTGAAGAGATCATTCCCATTGTGACATCAACTTCTGTTCGGTAGATGAGGATCAAGAACACGTACCTGCGGAAGCATTTGAGTACCGTCTAGGACATTCTTTGTCAGAACAGGACGATGAGACTTCGACCATTTGTACTACAAACGGGGAATGTGCAAACGAGATGACAGTGTTAAGAGAACAGATTATATATGAGATAATATGGGGAACAGGACAATAGCCTGAACATTGAGGAAAAATTACGTTGTCATTGTATTGTTTGTGATAAGATGGGTGTAATTTGAAATCATTTAGTTTATGCTTTGAAACCATTACTTTCTCTTAAGATTTGTTCATAGTGTTATTTATGTGATGTTTGTTAAATTCATTTAAGCAAAAGTTCATTACGCCATGGTTATAATCTGCTTGAAGAAAGTCTTTAGGCTGCTGGTTATTTTGTTAATCATTGAATGGAGAAAGTGTTCTGCATAGATACATTCATATACATGATTTTATTTTATGGCAATTGTGAATTCTATACAAGATTTACAAATCTACAATTGTATTTGGGGCATTTACATACAAGGTGACCTTTCTTTTGCTATTCTTTTCTACAGAAGTGAGTTTAGTCCCAAGTATTCTTGGCAACCAAGAACCTACGACCTTCTTATGAGGGCAGATTGTTCATCTCTTTATGTTTAATTTTGAACCCTGAGTTTTTCTTTTATAAACATCCACCATCTTAAACTTTGGTTTGAATCTTTTATTATATTTTTCAAATTATTTTCTTTAATGTGTTGGTAATTCCGGTTATCGCAAGTAATCTCTTTTAATTTGAAATAATTTTCTTTAATATGCTTAGCAAGTTCTTCACAGAGACTCCTTGATGGAACTTGCTCTCACCTCAGCTTTATCAGCCGAAAGCTTGGCTGATCACCCTCCTGAAAAAGTGCTCCACTTGTTAATTTGCTTGACATTGGTTTATGTCATCTGTAGAACTAAAAATGTGAGGCTTTTTTTTTCTAACACTAGCATTTTCAAGATCGGTTTGGCACTCAGGTTTACACAGTTACTGGATCATAAAAACAGATGGTGAAAATATAAGAAGAAATGGCTTCAAAACGTGCCCAGTTTTCTATGAATTGAAAAAAAGTGGTTTCAAAATGCTGATTATATGGCATTTTGTTTTTATATTTTTTGGAGGGCCTAGATTCTCTGAAGCTTTGTGATGTTTTAATGGTTTTGTACCTTTTTGGTTCTTGGCAATGATGTGAATTCTTGATCTTTGATTTCAAAATGCTACCAACATATGGGTTTGTTTAATCTAACATCGTGTGATTATGTTGCTGCCAGAAGGCATAATTTGATGGATTACTATATTGAGTTGTAACCCAACTTTTAGATTAAAACACTTTTTAGTCCCGATGACTTGGAATTGAATTGATGCCTTTTTGGGGTTTTTTTGTGCTTTGCTTTAATTGCATATCTTTTTTTTTGGTAGCACTACGTCTAATGTTATTGCTAGATGGGTTCTTTATACTGTTTGTATTCTATGCTCTATATATGGGAGCTGAAACAGGAGCATTTACGTACTTAACACCTAAATTGGAGGTGAATCTTTAAACTTTTCTTATATGGGAGCTAAATCTTGTAATGAGAACTAAGGTGCGGTGGGATTTAAAAAGGTTATTTTTGTTATATGGGATCTGAAACAGGAGTATTTACATACATACCACTACAATGAACATCTGATTCTTCCCTTGTTTTTCTTGAAAATTAATTCCTCGGTTGCAATGCTTCCCTCTATTGTAGTTGGTTTATGTATGCAACTACATGATCCCGTTTCTATGTTACGTGATGTTATATATTTTTAGTTCCTCCTCATTTTCAGATAGATATTTTCAACACAAATCAATTTTTGGACTGATTTGACATGCAGATTTTCTTTTCTACTCAAAGTTAGCTGATTGGTCATATTCAATTTTGGTGTTCTTGCTTCTGCTTGCACAATTTGATGTTTTATATTCAGTAGACTGTCGGTGCAATGTGGCTATATTAATCTTTTTGCACTGTATATTCAACTTTGTTTCTTGATCTTCATTGAGGGAAGTGAAGATGAATCATCAATTGATTTTGACATAAATATGAATATTTACCTCATATAAAGTCAAGATTTATACTTGTATTGATGGTATATCTCAATCTCCTAAACTTTGTAAATGTTCTCATTTGAATGTATATATCTGTCGTACTAATAAAATGTGACATTTAAGGATAAAGATCTTGTTGCACCTGCACTGTTATTTCCTAATTTGTTGCATTCAGGAGAAGACGAGCTCACGGATTTCCAGGACATCCCGACGAACACTCTGTCACTATGGCCTCCAACCCTCACTGTTGACGTCATGTCAACCACACAGCTACGAGAGGAAGTTCTATACTTGTCGACGGAGCATCGTCGAACAGTGCATGTTTTTCAT
>NW_018164536.1:374145-374436 GCF_001263595.1 Phalaenopsis equestris
TAATACTTATAGTAGCAAAAATATTCATTTTTATACTCGCTAGTGTCAAATCCGAAGCAATCAAGTGATATGTTATAGATTCCTTAGATCCTTAGCACTATTATACTGTTTATTACCCATGATACAAAAAACACCATTGCTCGGCGAGGCCGATATATCCTCGCCACAATGCTCGTTTAAGTATCACGATAAATAAACGGGTCACTCTCCTAACGAGCATGATAAGCCACCAAAATTATTCTTATCACAAAAAAGTATATCACTATTTTAATTTTTAAAAAGTGAAATACA
>NW_018164536.1:374536-385219 GCF_001263595.1 Phalaenopsis equestris
TCATATTATTTAATATAAATTTTATGTACAATAATATTGTGCACTATTATATGAGATATGTTAAAATAAAGTTCAACATTAATAATTCTGTATGCATACAGGCTTCATATGTAATAATTTTTCTTGTGTACATGAGTATTGAGATGAAATATATTTAATATTTCATATAAAAAGTGATTTAATATTAATTCATCTTTTTTATTTAGAATTTTAATACACATAGTATCCTAAACATATCAATTTACATAAGTTAGATTATATATATTACTATATAATGTCTTGAAATTATGGCAAAAAAAATGCAAGAATCAAGAACTGAATAATAAAGAACGAACAGAGGGATTTAGAGTCTTTTTGGCGCAGCTGCCTGCCTTCTGCACGACACCGCCCTACGATTATTTCACGTTGGGCGGCATCTCGTCCAGCGGCGGCCGTGAATCACACGGAAAGTCAAATGCAGTCACAGACCCGTGGCCCAGCTTCGTTGTGTATGCATTAAATTGGTTTTACGTTTGTGCCCTCAACTGTACCCTAAGCACGAGCACAACTTCCCCTTTCCGAATCTCCTCAACTCCCGAATATTTCCCACCTTCTTCTCTTCTTGCCAACCCTGATCTTCCTCTTCCCGAGATTTGCTCCCCTGTGTTCTCTTCTCTGAAGGGTTTCCAGACCTTCATCGTGTCGTCTACCCCAAACGCAGCTCGGCTTCGTCCAAGCAGTGATAATTTTTTCCCCTTTCAATGCTTCGGATTTGATTAATCTTCGCATTTAGATTCTCATTTAAGGCAATGCTTCGGATCTTCCAACTACCACTGTCACTATTGGAGTCTTAAAATTGGTTTACTGTTTGCAAACTCATAAGAATTGTGTGCTATGTATTTTTGTTTTTTTTTGTTCTACGGAGTACCAATTTTATAATGCTCATGAACTAAGCTTTGTACTGTTATAACTGCAAACTAAATTTTTCAGTACTAAAATAGGCCAACAATATTTTTTAACAAAGAAGGGTGTCAAAATATTACAAAAAAGTTCAAGGAACTTACAGGCAAAAGGTACAACATGATGCAATTGAAAAACAAATGAGATCAACGTAAAAAAGATTAGAAAATATGGAAGGAATTGAAATGAGACTCAACATGATTCAGGTGGGATTCGGTGAAGCGAACAATAGATGCACCCGAGGAGTGGTAGGTTGAAAGACTTATGGTGAGCATTGTTCAAAACTTTTATTAATTATTTACATTTTAACTTTTTACTAATTTTTTTCTTTCTAAATTATGTTTAGGTGGTGCCCGTTGCAAAGAAATATAAGATTTATGGAATTAAGCTTGAATTGGAGGACAAGCTTTACCTCATGTTTGGGGGGTGGTTGCAATGAGGAACTATGCATGTTGTCCAAACGAGACAGGGTTTGCTGTCAATCCCGTGGATCTAGGAACCCCCGAAGGTTCACATGATCCCGCTAAAGTCCTCATTCTGGAGCAGAACAAATATGATTCCACTCCCCGTGCCAAGCTTCCAAGGGTAGAAATGGTTCACATGATCCCCTAAAGTCCCCAGTCCGGAGCAGAACGAATATGATTCCACTCTCCGTGCCAAGCGTCCAAGGGTATATATAGAAAAAAAATCTAGTTATGGTTTTATTAAAAACCAAATCTCCGAGTTGGTGTCCGCTTACAAAGCAAAATCACAATCTTCTCATTCAACCACTTATAGGAAGCACTTGAAATCTTTTATTATTCAAGTGAAATAAATGAGGAAGAAACGTCGTAACTGTTTGCAACAGAGTTGATAGAGGACCCCGTCCATAGAGATAATTTTGTGAAGATTCTTGCCGCTCGCAGAGTGTCGTATCTGTGACGTTTTTATGATTGTCTTAATATTTGAGTTTTTCTTATGTCATCGCAAAAACATTTCTAACAAATTATGTTTCTTTTAATTTTCTAGGGTTGTACTTGTAAACTCTTCAGTTTTAGCTTTTCACTTATTATGCATATTTCATCACGATAACATTTTTAATTATATGTAGATGTTTAATTTTTTTATTTCTGAAACTTTTGTATTTTATTAGCTCATCAGAGTGTTGGGTTTAGAGTGCAACATACGATACAACATCGAAGCAAGTAGAAGAAGACATTTATCAGTCAACATGGAATGCTAGTACCAATTTACCACATCCACCTGCAGGTTCGCTGGAGTGCGAGCTAATTTAATATTTAACATTATGCTTCCTTTTAATAACACTTTTTATCAGACAAATATTACTTGGTTGATGTTGGATATTCATTGCAACGAGGGTACCTAAAGCCATTTGCTGACACAAGGTATCATATACCGGACTTTGAACGTGCAAGTAACTTTACACAAGGCAGAAAAAAATGTTTAATAAATGTCATTCAACATTACGTGGTGCCATTGAGAGAACATTTGGTGTGTGGAAAAAGAAATAGGTGATACTGCGTGATATGCCTCCTTATAAGTTGCCCAAGTATGTGCAAATTGTGTTTGCTATGATGGCTCTACACAATTACATTCGAAGACGTCATTCCCGTTGTGACATCGACTTCCGTTCGGCGGATGAGGATCAAGAACACATACCTGCGGAAGCTTTTGAGTACCGTCTAGGACATTCTTTGTCAAAACGGGACGATGAGACTTCGACCACTTGTACTACAAACAGGGAATGTCCAAGCAAGATTACAGAGTTAGGGGAACAGATTACTGATGATATAGTATGGGGAACAAGACAATAGTCTGAACATTGAGGAAAGATTACGTTGTCATTGTATTGATTGTGATAAGATGGGTGTAATTTGAAATCATTTAGTTTATGCTTTGAAACCATTACTTTCTCTTAAGATTTGTTCATAGTGTTATTTATGTGATGTTTGTTAAATTCATTTAAGCAAAAGTTCATTACGCCATGGTTATAATCTGCTTGAAGAAAGTCTTTAGGCTGCTGGTTATTTTGTTAATCATTGAATGGAGAAAGTGTTCTGCATAGATACATTCATATATATGATTTTATTTTATGGCAATTGTGAATTCTATACAAGATTTACAATTTTACAATTGTATTTGGGGCATTTACATACAAGATGACCTTTCTTTTGCTATTCTTTTCTACAGAAGTGAGTTTGGTCTTAAGTATTCTTGGTAACCAAGAACCCACGACCTTCATACGGGGGCAGATTATTCATCTCCTTATGTTTAATTTTGAACTCTGAGTTTTTATTTTATAAACATCCACCATCTTAAACTTTGGTTTGAATCTTTTATTATATTTTTCAAATTATTTTCTTTAATGTGTTGGTAATTCCGGTTATCGCAAGTAATCTCTTTTAATTTGAAATAATTTTCTTTAATATGCTTAGCAAGTTCTTCACAGAGACTCCTTGATGGAACTTGCTCTCACCTCAGCTTTATCAGCCGAAAGCTTGGCTGATCACCCTCCTGAAAAAGTGCTCCACTTGTTAATTTGCTTGACATTGGCTTATGTCATCTGTAGAGCTAAAAATGTGGGGCTTTTTTTCTAACACTAGCATTTTCAAGATCCGTATGGCACTCAGGTTTACACAGTTACTGGATCATAAAAACAGATGGTGGAAAGATAAGAAGAACTGGCTTCAAAGCGTGCCCAGTTTTCTATGAATTGAAAAAAAAGGGTTTCAAAATGCTGATTATATGGCATTTTGTTTTTATATTTTTTGGAGGGCCTAGATTCTCTGAAGCTTTGTGATGTTTTAATGGTTTTGTACCTTTTTGGTTCTTGGCAATGATGTGAATTCTTGATCTTTGATTTCAAAATGCTACCAACATATGGGTTTGTTTAATCTAACATCGTGTGATTATGTTGCTGCCAGAAGGCATAATTTGATGGATTACTATATTGAGTTGTAACCCAACTTTTAGATTAAAACACTTTTTAGTCCCGATGACTTGGAATTGAATTGATGCCTTTTTGGGGTTTTTTTGTGCTTTGCTTTAATTGCATATCTTTTTTTTTGGTAGCACTACGTCTAATGTTATTGCTAGATGGGTTCTTTATACTGTTTGTATTCTATGCTCTATATATGGGAGCTGAAACAGGAGCATTTACGTACTTAACACCTAAATTGGAGGTGAATCTTTAAACTTTTCTTATATGGGAGCTAAATCTTGTAATGAGAACTAAGGTGCGGTGGGATTTAAAAAGGTTATTTTTGTTATATGGGATCTGAAACAGGAGTATTTACATACATACCACTACAATGAACATCTGATTCTTCCCTTGTTTTTCTTGAAAATTAATTCCTCGGTTGCAATGCTTCCCTCTATTGTAGTTGGTTTATGTATGCAACTACATGATCCCGTTTCTATGTTACGTGATGTTATATATTTTTAGTTCCTCCTCATTTTCAGATAGATATTTTCAGCACAAATCAATTTTTGCACTGATTTGACATGCAGATTTTCTTTTCTACTCAAAGTTAGCTGATTGGTCATATTCAATTTTGGTGTTCTTGCTTCTGCTTGCACAATTTGATGTTTTATATTCAGTAGACTGTCGGTGCAATGTGGCTATATTAATCTTTTTGCACTGTATATTCAACTTTGTTTCTTGATCTTCATTGAGGGAAGTGAAGATGAATCATCAATTGATTTTGACATAAATATGAATATTTACCTCATATAAAGTCAAGATTTATACTTGTATTGATGGTATATCTCAATCTCCTAAACTTTGTAAATGTTCTCATTTGAATGTATATATCTGTCGTACTAATAAAATGTGACATTTAAGGATAAAGATCTTGTTGCACCTGCACTGTTATTTCCTAATTTGTTGCATTCAGGAGAAGACGAGCTCACGGATTTCCAGGACATCCCGACGAACACTCTGTCACTATGGCCTCCAACCCTCACTGTTGACGTCATGTCAGCCACACAGCTACGAGAGGAAGTTCTATACTTGCCGACGGAGCATCGTCGAACAGTGCATGTTTTTCATATGGGCAGACAATTCGATTGATTCCCCAGATAATGTTGATCGAGAATGGAGACCATCACTTGGGCGAAGTCTGACACGGGAGCTACACCGTGTAAATGTTAAAAAAAATATAATTATCTCACTAATTGTCATTGTAATAGTTTAACAGCTTTATTTTACCTATCCTTATGATATTTGTTACTGCAGATATATTCAGATAAAGTTGATCGAGAATGGAGACCATCACTTGGACGAAGTCTGACACGGGAGCTACACCGTGTAAATGTTAAAAAAAATATAATTATCTCACTAATTGTCATTGTAATAGTTTTACAGCTTTTTTTTCTCTCTCCTTATGATATTTGTTACTTCAAATATGTTTATGTAATTTTGGACTGTTATCATTGAAATTTGGACTTAACAGTAGTCATGTACCTCCATGAAATCTTTTATTATGTAAACGATAAATTTTTGTTGTAATATAGAACAAAAATGGGTACTACAATTCGAAGTCTATTTTTTAGCAACATTTGCGTTTACATATCGATGAAATTAATGACCTAAATGAAAAATTAATGTATATGTGTTTGATCATCAAAGTTTGATATGCATAACTTTTAACAATTATATGTTATAAAAGTTATGAATGAAAGTGCATTTCAAATAGGGGAAAAAATGGGCACACATCCCTTTAATTGGCTTTCTTTTAAGTTTTCATCGATATTTGATAAAAAATAATTAAATTAATTAGTTCATTAATAATATGTTAAATCCTAAATGGAAGATATATTTAATACATTCGTGTCAGCGAATATAAGAGCATTCTTGTAACAAGTCTTTTATTTCATATGTTCACCTATCTAACAAATTAAAAATTTAAAATATATTAATTAATCCCATAAATTTATTACTTAACAATTACTGACTAATTAACCAACAATTATATTTATTACATAATTAACACTTTGAAGTTTCACTAATTTATTACATAATAAATTTTGCTTATGGAGTTATAAAATTTTACTGTTACAGTCTTTTTTTAAACAGTTTTACCAAACAAGAGCATAATGATTATTTTTCCAGAAATAGCTGCAGAACAGTTGTTTTCGTACAGCTGCACCAAACAGACAGCTAGCTTCATCGCAGCTGCTTTTTCGCAGCAGCTTCCTGGGGCAGTGCAGCTGAAAAACTGAGAAGCTGCAACTGCGTCAGACAGAGCCTAAGGTTCCGTTTGGTTCAGCGTCCGGAGCGCAGTGCGGGGAGGGGTCGCAAATTTCGGCCGTTTGGGATGGCGTTCGGAGAGCCGTGTTCCACTGTTTTGGTTAAACGTCGGCTGTGGATCGAGCCCCACATCCCGCGTTTGAGGGTTGGTTTTTTACAAATTGTACCCCTCTGCTGTTCAACCTTGCTGTTCGACCCTTCTGTTTGACGTCACTCCTCTGCTGTTCACTTGAACGCATCAATCGAGGCTTCAGTGCCTAATATCTTCGACAGAGAGGAGGAGAGGTGCTGCGATTTTCGCCTCTCATGTAGCCTGTATAAGCCCTTTAGAAGAAAAAAATCCTGGAGTTTCTCACACACCAAAGTGAAGCCCTTTAGGAGAAAAAAATCCTGGAGTTTCTCACACACCAAAGTGGGTTAGGCTACCATGCTTGTCTAGCAACTGTAAATATTCAACAAGTTCATGCAATAACTTCTTGATAGTAACTGACTTGGTCAACATAACAACTACATTCTCATTAATATGAACTTTTTTCAACAGTATCTCACCAAAAGAACTCAATTCTCTGATTTTGTGATATTTAACATCAATGTGTTTAGTTCTAGCATGATACACTTGGCTTTTAGCCATATAAATGACACTTTGATCACCACAGTGCAATGAAATTTGTTTGCTCAACACCCAATTCCTTTAGTAGTCCAGTAAGCCATAAGGCTTCTTTATCAGCTTCAGGTGTTGTCATGTACTCAGTTTCAGTTGTAGATAATGCCAAAATGAACTGAACAATTGATTTCCAACATATAGTCCCTCCACCAAGAGTAAAAACATATTTAATTGCATACCTTCTATCATCCAAATCACTTGCATAGTCTGAATCCACGTACTCTACAACTAAATGATCATTATGCTACTGCCAAAAAAAATTTCATGTTCTACAGTACCATTTAGATACCTGAAAGTCCAATTAACTGTTTCCTAATTTTGCTTGCCAGGTTTAGACATGCACTGACAAAAATGATTCCATGCCCCACGCTTATGAGCTCCGCTCCATCATTTGTCCCTTATCTGGTATGAGTCATACCTAACAATATATATATATATATATATATATATATGTATTGTGAAAATGAAGAACGAGAGTAAGGCATCAGATTTCTCTTATTTCTTCTATCTTTTATTTTATCAATAACCTTCCTCTCATCAAATTTCTTCTTCCACCATGTGGTTATATGGGATTCTCTCTTGAATTGATTGTGAAGGTAAGGGGCTTCTTCACTTCGACTTTATTTGATTGTATTCGGGCAAATTATGTCGATTGATATATGATTTGTCAAAGGTGTCTATGAAATCCATTTTGATGCCCTGTTGTGCATTCTTTAAGTCTGGGTTTGATTGAATTGAAAATTTTCTTTTTCCTCTTCTTCAAACAAAAAATGGAGTTATCCCTAATCACTCCAAAATACTTAAGAACATCAGTTGTCTTATTCATTTGTTCTTTTGGGTGAATTCATTATACCTACAACGAGTAAATTTTTTCCATGTGGCATTGAGATGGGAGGTGATAGAGAAGAAACAGTGTGTTCTTTCTGTGCCTATTTAATAATTTTAGGTGATGAGTACATGTAAATATGAAGATGTAGGCGTAACATATGTAAATTTTTCCTTTTTGAATGGTGTGACTTATGTAAATTTGTATGTTTAGAGTGCTATTTATATATAACCCTTAATATAAAATATAAAAGTAACCCTGGAACTTGTTTGGACATTTTTTTCATGGATTATGCTTAGGACTGTGTAAACATGTTAACTTGTTACCATATATCCTAACAGACAAAAAAACATTTCAATACAAAAGGATTATTTTTATATGGATTACTTTGAAAAAGGATGACTAAGGGATGATAATTATGTATTTTTAGGCAAAATAATGGCGAGCTCAAATTCTTATGTCTTCCCTCAATTTATTTTAAGAAGAATTTACATGCATCACATAATGTTTAGTTATCTAGCACCTAAAATTTGATGTTTAAAATTGCAATATTTTAATGTCATAATCACATTAACATATATGCATGAAAATAAGTATTAAACTTTTTTAAAAATATTAATGATAATGATATTTTATATTTAATCTTTAAATGTTATATATACTTAAATATTAAAGTTAGGTTTTAGATATGTAAACTCGTAGGAATCATTTGGTATGCTTGCATGTAATTGTTTAGCCTTTATTTATGCACTGACTATTTCATATATATATATATATATGATTCATAATCTGTCATTTAATTGTTATTAAAGTTTGATGCCTCCATCTTACCTTCATTGCTTGCAGACAGACCCATGATCTGTAAAGGCGGAGCAGTGGATGACCAACTGTACAAAATTTCAAACAGATGTGGTTTTAATAAACAAGGGCGTTGGGATGCATTTGGGATTACTTCGGGGTTTCAAAAAGCAAATGAATTTGAACTTGCTTCGTAATTGTATGATTTAATCAAAGTCAAAAATCGAGTCAGTCATGTTTTATCATCTATTTTTTTCTCATATAAATGATAAAATTGCATCGTTTTGTGAAAATAAATGATATTCTATTCATAGGTATATATTTATTTACATTTTAGAAGCAATGGCCGATAGTTATTAGACGAGCCTAGATTATCTCTAGGTGTGTTAAATATTCGAGTACCATAACCTAAAGGGGGGGGGGGGGATTGAAACCGGGACCCTAAGAGACCTTACGATTTACAATTCAAAGAGGCTGCTATATCAACATGTCACGGTACGCGCACGATTCATATGTATATATGAATGTATGTCATATCTAAAATTAAAATAAAATTAGAAGGTAAATATTCATTCTTAAATCTTCTGTTCGTCGACACATATTCAAATTGATAACTTGTAAGAACAAATTAAATGGCTAGCTAACCTTTGCACGCACGAACAAGAAAAGCAACCTGTTTCTTGTGGGAAAATAGTGCCTAAATCTATTCCTCAATGAATAAGGAAAATTTTTTCTAGTCTTCTAGATTGTGAGGCCATAAAGCTTGGCATAGGGAGTCCAATTGACTGAAATTGGCTTGCAACTTGACACAATAAAGTCAGCCTTAATCCCCTCTGTAAATAAGAGAAATGTACAGCACACTAAATAATAAAAAATTCTGAGAGTGGCATTTTCGTCTTTTGCCCTCTTTCATTGCCCTTGCCTCTTTGGCTCTTCTACAAACACTTGGCAAAATTTTGGCGGAGCATAAAGGCAAGGCCATGATTAGGAAAATGAAAATGTGTGATGAAGGATGGAAGCGCTTCAAGAAGGAAGAAGCGATCATGATCATGGAGATGATCGACAGTGTGATGACGTGGATGATTGAAAAGCCTGCGAATGAATTATGTTGGTGGCTGATTGATTGTGAATTACTTATACTATTAAACAAATCTCCTGATTGATGAGATTAATAAATTTAGTAGCTTATGTTGAAAAAAAGGAATGATTGCACCATCAGTATATATCCCCGTAAATTCACACTTAGAACTTTTATTATTCTTGTATATAATACATGAAAAGAAATTGGGAAATGACCATTTAAAAAAAAGAAGATTTACTCATATACCACTCAATTCTAATGTATTTACATATCTAACACCTAAACTTCAATTTTTACATACATACTGTCTTATATATGCATGGATGTCGATGATCGAATAATGATGTGCTATTGATGACTGTTGCTAGCGATGATTGTATGCATTAAGTGTTCGAGTAGACTCAAACCGTAAGAGTTCAGATCGTAATAAACTTAATTGTAAAAATATCCGATTTAAATATTGTATTGACATGTATTAGACAAATAAATTTTTAGATAATGTGTCGAATATAGTTATTGTAGTAAATTTAAATTGGAATATCTTGCTCTAAATTTTCCAAATTTAAACACTGGTGGTGTGAAGAAACATACCCTTTGACCAAAATAATCAATGCTGTAAATTTCACGGATGGCAAGAGATTCTAGAAGCACCCCAATACGGCGAAGTCAGACTTGAGTACCTAGCAGTGCAAGGCCACGTGTAGGAAAACTCCCTAATATAATAATAATAATTCTTATTATTAGCTTTAGATTGCATGAAAAGTATTATTATTTTATGTCTCACACTCTAATTTTTAATACTATAAAATTCGCATTTCTCTTAAAACTTATGTCTCTATCACACCTCTCGATTTCAACCCATAAATCGTTAAAATCACGCTACGATCACCCCCAACTAACCCTTTCTCACATAGCTCTTACATCGTATATGATTCAAGACGCCTAAAACGTAGCCGCACCCTATGCCTTTTCTCACTCCCATTCCAGCAGTGACTCTCTCTAGATTCTCTCATCCAAACCACTCTAGTTGCAATCACACCGGCCTGCCTCCCTTCCAGCTGGCACAATCCCATCCACGCTCCAACTCTGCCAAAAACACTCTCGCTGGCAATTTCTTTCCCTCG
>NW_018164536.1:385319-387390 GCF_001263595.1 Phalaenopsis equestris
CCAAAAACACTCTCGCTGGCAATTTCTTTCCCTCGTTGATGAACACATCTCTCCCTCTATCCACTGAACACACACAATAATTTCTCCAATTCCCATTCTCTTTGCTGCTCCAGCAAAATCAGTCACGTGATTGGAAACAACCCCATTGAAAAAGATTGTGAGAGGACATGTTGGATGTTGCGAGATAAGATATACCCCAGTTGATGTGGTATATATATAAATCAAACAGGAGAATGATTGACAAAGTGAAAAAATAGAACGAGAAAAATCACACCAAAAAAAGAACACATAGATTTACATGGTTTGGCAAATTGCCTATGTCTCGGAGTTGGAGAGGATTTTACTACTTGAGGATTTTACATCAGTCGATCACCTTGGCTTACAATTGATCACCTCGACTTACAAGAGGAATCTCTCACTCCTTCGCCGCTCTCTTCTTCTCTATGTTTTTCTCTCTCTACACCAAGATACACCGAGAAACACCGAAGAAGATAAACTTACAAGAGAAATAAACACAATTTCTCTTCAGCCACAAGCCACCAAGAAGAAGCCAAGGGAGAACAATCTTCTGCTTCTTCTTTCTTCTTCCTTCTACCGCAAGGAACTACCTCTTGCACTTCTCTTCCTCTGTCCCAAGGAAGCCCGAAGAACTCTTCCTCTATCCCAACGAAGCCCAAAGAAGAACACCAAAATGTGACTTCACTTTTTTTTTAAAAAGCGTCGTGCGATACCTTATCACAAACAAGGAGCGAATAGATGCTTCACTTCACAAAAGAAGAAGGCGGGAGCGGTTGGCTGCTACGGTTCGCGACTGGACTCTTCGCTTCACTGGAGGGAGTGGGCTGAGGAGGGATCGTGAACTAGATATTGCGACCTTCCGTGATCGGAAGGGCGAGAGCGGGAGGGGGGTTGGACTGGGGTCCAACCTAATAAATCTCCACTTGGAGACCGGTGCATATGCTACAACGTCTTCTTCCTCAAACTGATATCCTTCACTATCGGTGTTGCTCTTTTCTTCAAATATGAATCCTCCACTTCTGCAACTCAAAACATCTGTCTTCACTCCAGAAGACCAACTGAAGTTATGCACAACTTCAATTTCTTAAGAGTAACACCCTCACTCAACATATCAGCGGGATCCAAATAGCCTTGCTCCTCCAAGCTATTTCCTGGATTACTCTTGTCTCTGCTTACAACTCCCACTGTATGGGTGACCAAAGAAAAATATGTTGAGATTTTCATACCTATTTTATACTGATTTTGATGATATTGCACTTTAAAGAAGGGTATTTTTGATGTTTTATTGCAGGTATGATGAATTATGGTCATTGAAGCAAAAAACTGCAAAAACGGTGCAATTTAGAGCAAAAACGAGCAATAAATGATATTTTGCCATCACATTTCGGTAAGTCTTTGGATGCTTAATCTCTTTTACACTTCTTGCATATTTTTGAATGAGATTATACTTTAAAGGAATGTTGTTTTCATGATTATTTTGTAGGGCTATCTGCTAGGAACGCAACACAACTAAAATGGGGCGAAACGGAGCTAAAACGGAGCCAAACGGTGAAGCTGCGCAGTCTGCCCGCCGACGGCGCCAAAATGGCACCAACATAAAACGGTGCCGACGGCGAAATTTACTCGAGAAGACCGAAAAACGACAGAAAAACTCACCGACAGCGCCCTCGAGCCCGCCGACAGCGCCCGGGACGACTATGGACCGACTTTTGGCTGAAATTCAATGTATTTGGACGCTTTTTGGAAGGGTGCTTGTGACAACTCTTCAAACTTCGTCCCTACACTTTAAAAGAACGAATTTAGGTTAGAAAAAGAGGATTTTTTTAGAGGAATGTTAGGAAAAGTGTGGAGAAAGTTTAGGTTTATTAGAATAGGAGTAGAAATGTAGATTTCTACCCTTTTGGAGAGATTGGAGAGGAGATTTTGAGAGAATTTGTAAGGATATGTTCTAGCATTGCATGGATCGATGGGAGACTTTATGGGAGAGATATTCGTCTTTCTTTCAAAGGGAAAAAGCTAAGTATTGTGTTCTTCATTATCTTTTGAATTTTGT
>NW_018164536.1:387915-388296 GCF_001263595.1 Phalaenopsis equestris
CTGGACCAAAGGGTAAAGAATATGATTGCTCCTATTTGACACATACAATATTTTAATGCATCTTATTCTTTTACATTATCTAATTCATTACATAAGAATAGTAGTTTGTAATATCTCAAAATTCTCCAAACCAATTCATCCAAAAAGGGTTATCGTTAGAATTAATATTTGCATTTAGTTACAGTTACTATCTTTACATTTAACACTTGCATTTAGGAGTAGTTGCTAGATAAAACATCATTTTAATTGACATTCCAAACTAAGGACTAATTGTAACAGATTAGGATTTGACTAAGGACCTCTTTTACCTCGCTTCCCTATGGGATCGATAAACGGGACTCCACTAGAGCCCTGTATTACTTGAGCGATACATATACTTGC
>NW_018164536.1:388310-400238 GCF_001263595.1 Phalaenopsis equestris
AAATCTGGGTTCATAAATTTAAGCATATATAAAGTCGCCGTCAATGGGCAATATCTTGTCTCTGCTGAAAGCCTTTTTCAACAAGTCTAGCCTTGTACCTCTTAATGTCATCAAACTTAGTCTTCACCTGGTACACCCACTTGTTGTGTAATGTCTTCTTCCCTGGTGGTAGTTCTGTCAGCTCCCACTTGCTCAAATTTTCCTCTTGCAAGATTTCCTCATAGTCTTGTGGTTCTTCACCATCTGTTTGTGGAACAATAGAAATTGGTGCCCCGGACCCACTCTCCTCTTCACTTCCATCATCAACAGAACTATAAAATACCAGCAACAGTGCATCATGTACTTCTTTAGATACCACATTTGCGTTATCATTCTCCATCTTCTTGGGATTCCTGCAGTTCCTCTTTATGTGCTAACCTTGCTACAATTCCAGCAGGTTGCCTGTAGATCAGACTTTGATTTTGATCTTCCTTTATTTGAGTTCCTGTCATGTCATCTCCCTCTGAAATCAACATTCATTGCCGAACTCGAACCTGCGATCTCGCTAGAATCTTTCCTGTGCACCTCCTCATGTGCACCTCTTCAGCGAAAATCACATCACGAATATCATCACATTTCAGTTTAGATTGACCTGCATAACTGCTAACTGTCATCATCATGACTTCCCAACTATTTGGCAACGATGCCAACAATATCATCACACGTATCTCATCTTCAAAATCAATTTCAAGAGACGACAATTGATTTGTGATAGTATCGAAATCATTCAAGTGTCGAGCAACAGAAACACCTTCTGTCATTTTCAAATTGAATAACTTCTTCATCAAGTACACCTTGTTATTCACCGATGGCTTTTCATACATACCTGATAAGGCTCCCATGAGAACTGTAGTCGTCCTCTCCTTGATGACGTTGTGTGCAACAGACCTCGATAGGGTCAATTGAATAACCCCCAGAACTTGTCGATCCAACAAAGTCCATTCAGCCTCATCCATCCTTTCAGGTTTTTTCCCAATAACGGAAGATGAAGTTTCTTCCTATAGAGGTAGTCCTCTATTTACCTTTTCCAATAACCAAAATATGTATCTTCAAATTTTTTGATCCCAGAAACCTTCACTTCATTTGCAACTATCATTCTTCCTCAGATTCGAACAAAGCTCTGATATATCTTCAAATTTTTTGATCCCAGAAACCTTAACTTCATTTGCAACCATCATTCTTCCTCAGATCTGAACAAAGCTCTGATATTAGTTGTTGCGAGATAAAATATATCCCAGTTGATGTGGTATATATATAAATCAAACAGGAGAACGATCGACGAAGTGAAAAAATTGAACGAGAAAAATCACACCAGAAGAGAAAACACAGATGTACGTGGTCTTGAGGATTTTACACCAGCCGATCACCTCGACTTACAAGAGGAATCTCTCACTCTTACTTCGTTGCTCTCTCTTCTTCTCTCTCTGTTCTTCTCTCTCTACATTGAGATACACTGAAGAAACTATACACCAAAGAAAATAAACTTACAAGAGAAATAAACTTAATTTCTTTTCAGCGACAAGCCACCAAGAAGAAGCCTAGAGAGAACAATCTTCTTCTTCTTCTTTCTTCTTCCTTCTGCTGCAAGGAACTACCTCTTGCACTTCTCTTCCTCTGTCCTAAAGAAGTCCGAAGAACTCTTCCTCTATCTCGAGGAAACCCAAAGAAGAACACCAAAATGTGACTTCGCTTTTTTTTTTAAGGAGAGTCATGCGATACCTTTTTATCACAAACAGAAGGAAGCGTTCGCTTCACAAAAGAGGAAGGCGGGAGCGGTTGACGCCTACGGTTCGCAACTGGACGCTTCGCTTCGCGCGCGGGAGTGAGCGGAGGCAGAATCGCAAACGAGAGATCGCGATCTGTCTCGATCGTGCTCTTATTTTTTAGAGAATTATTACGCTTCATTTCAATAAAGTTATATATATTAAGTTTAAAAAATAAAATGAAAATTACTCATTTTTAACATTATTAAAATTGTGTTAAACCCATTTTTAAAGTAAATCTAACGTTTTTGAATGCCAAGCTGGAATATATTCTGCGGCTTCTCTTAATCACCCGCCTTAAAACTAGTGCTACAAAGACTGGGGGTGTAAACGAGCCAAACACGAGCGAGCCCTCGTTTATATTTCGAGCTTAGAAAGTGTGTTCGTGTTTGGTTTGTTTGCTTAGCGAGCAGAACACGAGCCGTTCATGAACAAATAGCAGTTTTAACAACCCTAATCACGTAGTCATAAGATGTTAAAGATTAAGACAATATTTAAAACATCATTTGAATCTAATTTAATAATTTTTATTCTACTTCCTTCATTAACACTTTTAATTGATTATTAATCTCTGCAGCCTTGTAGTCAATTAAATTTTTAAAAAATACTATTCATCAAAGATATATATATAAGTGATTAGTATTATTTCGAGCCAAAACGAGCCGAACACAAATGAACAAATATTTGTCATGTTCGGCTCGTTAACTTGCGAACGAGCCCAACATGAGTTTCTTAACAAGCCGAACAAGAGTTGTTCGAGAACAAGCCATTTTGAAGCTATTTAGCTATTTATGTAAAAAGCCTTTGTAATTTTGACGGAATTTTGAAATAATAATGAACTTTAATTCCAAATTTTGGGCAAATCAGTAATTTAAAGATCCAACTGTTTACTGCCTCTGTAATGTATTCCTCCTTAAATGGTTGGAAGTTTCTGCACATCAACCCGCTTCCGTATTTCAACCGCAACTGATCTCTTCCCATTTTCCAGCTCTTTCTTTTTCTTCCCGCATCGATTTGATCAACCTTTTGATCCGACTCATTTCCAGAGAAAGCTTTCCCGTCGAGAATCCCGCCTGAGAGATCGCAGCAGTCCGAGCAGCGGCTCCTTCGATCTGTAATCATGAATAACGAATAGTAAGTTCCTCGAGGTCCAATTTTTTTAATTTCGTCGATGATTTGGAGAGTTTTAGATGTCTACATGGGTTTATATCTGTCCGATGTAGAGGGGAGTCATTTGGTGTTTGTGATATGCTTGATTGCCTGGCGGATTGGGCTGACGTTGCCTTGATTGCGAATTTGAGAGATTGTTTGTCCAGATCTGGACGGCGTCTGCTTCCATGGTGCTATCTGCACCAAATAATTTGTCAGATCTGGGCTTTATATGATATTTTTGTTAAATTTGTGACTTAGGTGGCCTGGTTGTTCTACAATTGATGATTCTCGCCTGTGTTTACTGATTTATGGTTCTAGAATTTTTTTTGCCTATAAAACGGAAATAACTTCTTAATTCCATATAGAATGTGATGGCTATTGCTGGGTGGGATCTCTTATAGGCTTCATCATGTCTTGCTTGAAAGATTTTACGTTTTGCTTGCAAAATTTTGTTAAATTAGTGCAGCATCTTTCATATATTTTATTCTGAATTTGGCAGTACTAGATGTTGAATGGCATGGACCTATTGTTTCTTATGCTTGGACATACATGGGAATGCATTACTGTTTGCAGAAGTCAGCAGTCTTTTTATAATTTTGGTTTTTAGATACCATTTCTAGGACGCGGTTTTCTACAGTGTATTTGAGTGAACATTAACTGTACATGGAGGAATTAGCTACCGAAACTAATGTTTGTGACCGTGGCCTGGAAACTTGCGACTTAATTTGCTATATATAAGGGTATGTCAACTTAGGTTTATGAGTAAAATTGTTATTTTTGAGTAGTGCATTTCCACGCATGTTATGTAATTTTCCTTTTCTCATCAACCCCTCAAATAATTGGGATAAGACCAATGATGGTGATGATGTTAAAAAAGAAAGCATCTTCAATTAATTGTCAAGTAGAATGAATCATAAAATAATTAAAAAGGGAGTAAGTATTATAAAAGAGAAATTGAAAAGTATAAGGGACGATTACATAGAGGGCATCCAAAACATTACTCGTTACTATTTACAAGTCAAGCACCCTCTTTCATCTATTTTTCAAACTCCAAACCATATTTTTTATTTTTATCAAACTCACAATAATTTGATTGTGGCGCAGGTAAATGTTTTGGTTTCATAGTTCAAAAAATTGCCCAAGCTCTTTATTTTTAAATATCAATGTTTATTGTGCTCTGAATGTGATTATCCCAAAGTTTAAATGGTTAGCTTATATAAGCCTATGTCCACGATCGCACGAAGATTAAATAATTTATTGAGCTTCAAAATAGATATATGATGCGATTACACTACATACATTATTGAAAATATTGATAAAATATCACTTATCTAATTGAGAGAATTAAATTGCCTCCTATCCTATACAAGGGAAAGCTAGAAGTGGAGAATGAGATGTTGTTGCTATAGTTACCATCTCTCTCTTCTATTGTAGGAATTCAAATGAGTGTTATTCCTTAATATGACCAAGAGCTTCTTCTCTTGCTTGAATTGGAACCAATGGCACTTTTTTATTTTAAAGAAGCTGAAGAATTTCTCTTGCAAGCACCCTGAAGAACTATTGCTCTCTTTCTAAAATAACACTCCTTTACTCTTTCTTCCTCTCCATTTTTTTTTCTTTTGGGATGCATGAAACTATTGATTTATTCCTCTTTGTATGGTTATATCATAAGGTGGTAAGTGAGAATCATTAAGTATGAATTGAGCCTGAGTTAGATAACCACCATTTTGAAAAATCAAGTGTGAGTTTGGGTTTTGTAGTCACCATATTAGAAAATCAGTGTGACTGAATGTTAAGATGGTAATTTCTAATGTTAGAAATTAAGTTCAAACTTTAATCAAAATAGATAATAAAATTAGACTTTACATTTAACTGATGCTGTTGTAGTTGCAATGAGTTTTTTTTTATTGCTATATCAGATTTATTTGGTTGGAGGTAGCTTTCTTTATTTTCTTATAAGTCAGACAATTTTGTCATTGGGATACCAATAGTTTATATAAATAAGTATATTCTTCATGTGGTTTTTCAAATATCTATATCTCTATGCAAACTATCCATTTACTATTTCCGTCTGATTATTAGATGATGCTTTGATACAGTAAAGTGGGGAGTGAAGATGGTATAACTTATCCTATTCCATTTATTATCCAGCAAACCATTTTTATAGTTAAATTAAAATTTTGCACATGTATGTTCATAATAATGCTTTGGCTCTTATGCCTCAATCTTTTGTGGGAGAGAAGCTCAACTGTTTTGAAATGATACTGCTTTCAAATTCTCTCTTCTCTCTCAGTGTTTTTATTCTGAAAATGATTCATCAAAAGCTAATAATTTTTAGGAGAAATATAATTACTCTGTTTATTTGCAGTGATTATCTGTTTAAGCTTTTGCTTATTGGAGACTCTGGTGTTGGAAAGTCCTGCATCCTTCTAAGATTTGCTGTAAGTAGAGCATTTTTGTTTTTATGTTTTCTGCATTATTATATAATGTTAGCTAGCTAAAAATTTTCTAACTGCCTGTACCATATTTTAATGTTTTTGCTCTACTTTATTTAATGTTAACTAACTGTTTTTTAATGTTTTATATCTATTATATATTGGTAACCAGATAACATATTGTTTGTTACCTATGACCCTTCTGTAAGCTTCTTGTGAAATAAATATCATACTAATAAATCTTGGTTGCCTCTTTAATGCATCACTTGTGTTTTATCCAAGCATTTACTTATAATAATTTAGTTCTTTCAAATTTGAATTATTTGATGCATGCCTCGTAAAGTTTTGCCTTTATTTTATGCTCTATATGATTGGTTTCTGTTGAGATTTGTATCTTATATGGGGTTCTATTTGTAACTAGAAAAATTTTAGGGGTTTATTTGTAAATGTTGTGTGGCTCTATATTAGCCAAAATGTTAATGAAATGAACAAGATGATTATTACAAAATCATTTCCAATATGATATGAGAGCCCTAACCTTCTGCCCAGCTTGATCGTGATCGGCGTTGTTCGTCCTTTCTTCTGCTTCGTCCTTGCGAAGCAACCACTACTAGTGCTTGCTAGGAAGGCAACGAGAGGATCATGGCTCACAGGGAAGAGGCTTCGGGTTGGGATCAAGAAGCTTGATTTCGTGAAAAGAAGAAGGATCGCGCAGGGAGGTCGGTCTCTGTGGGCAGGCGATCCCGCCACGACTGTCACGCAAAGGGTTTTCAGGGTGTGCGGCTCGGTGTGAGGGATCACACGACTCAAAAGGCACGACAGAGGAAGATCGCGACGCTTTGCGAATGGAGGCATTTCGGTGCAAGGTAGATTGCGTGAACAGGCAAAACATCGAGATCAATGCGAGGAGCACCGAGAGGGTAGAAGAAAGCTTCTGTGTATATTCTTTGGTGCGGGGAGATTGGACTTGTGGGGCTAGTGCAGAGCACTCGATTTAGACAGAGAAGGAAGATTGTGGCTGCTGAGAGTAAGGAAGATCATAAGACAAACTTCAGTGTGTAATTTGATCGCGGGATTGTGCAAAAGGGGCTCAGGCTGATGCAGGGCAACACCATGCAAATTATATTCAACAGGGAAGGCAGCAAGATTTTGCGATTGTGAAATTTTGTATTGGATTTTGAACTGTTTGAGTGAATAGAGACATGCAATCTACTTTGTGTGGCATGCGATCGACAGAGCCGTGTGAGGGAAGCAGGGAAAGCTTTGATTAGAATGGTCCACACGAAGGATTTATGACGACAAGGAAGAACAACGAGAAATTAACTGCATCAAGTGCAGGTACCTAAAAACAAAGGAGCATGTGCTCAGGAGGAGACCTGTAGGTGTTACAATTGTGGAGAAATGGAACGTCTGATCAAAGCTTGTCCAAAGCCACCGAAGGAGAGAGAGACGGGTGGATGTGGATCGTCTAGAGGGGGCTATCGAACAAATCTGTTGTCAGTGAGAATGCATCCACCTTATTGTCATCCAAAAGGAACACTGCTAGTTATTCTCACTCAACCAAAGGTGCATCACGCTCGTGATACACATGCTATTGCCTCTATGTCCAAAACAAGTTCACCATAATGGATAGTATATTCTGGTGCATCTCGACATGTGACAGGTGTCGCTAGTGAGTTCTCGTCTTATACTCACCCATCCGTTCCATAGAATATTCAGACCACTGATGGGACAACCCAGCCTGCTGATGGTAAGAGTACAATGAGGTTACTAATTCTATGACTTTGTCAAATATTTTGCTTGCTTTTTTGTTTTCAGTGAATCTATTATCAATTAGTGTCATTATACTCAAATTAAAATGTGTTGTTTTATTTGAAATTCCAAATGTGATCTTTCAAGAGAAGGGTATTGACTGGAAGCTTGGGATTGACATGTGACATAGTGGACTCTGTTACTTGGATAGAGAGAGGATGAACTCTGCCTTAGTATCAATGGTTGAGAATGCTGGAGCATGAGGAATTAAGGGAAGTTTGGAGAATTTATTGCTGCTACGTCACAAACGCATGAGAGACTCTTCGCTCAATCTATTGAGTCGTATGTATCCATCATTATATAAAAAAGAAAATAAACAAAAACTTGTTTGTGATGCTTGTGAGTTTGACAAGCATATCAGGAGCTCATATGTTAGTTATGGTAAACATAGTTCTCATAATTTTGATTTAGTACATTCATATGTATAGGGAGCTTGCTCTACAATTTTGATGAATGGTTACAGATATTTTGTAACTTTCATTGATTGTTTTTCTCGTGTTACTTGATTATATCTAATGAGAAATAAAAGTGATGTGCATGCCTATATTAACTTTCACAGGGAAATTCAAACTCAATACGGTGTTGTAGTAAAGATATTGAGGTTTGATAATGAGACAAAGTATACTAACAACGCGTTTGGGGAATACAACATCAAACTATATGTTCATACACACCGACACAAAACGAAGTGACAGAAAGGTAGAATAAACACCTTCTAGAGGTAGCTCAAAGTATGATGATCACGATAAATGTCCCAGAGCACTTTTGAGGGTAAATAATTTTGACATCGACTTAATTGATCAACAAAATGCCCTCGAGAGTGTTAGATTGAAAGTCTCATTGTCAGATGTTAAAAATTGACAATAGTAGTATCATTCCATTGAAGATCTTTGGATGTGTATGCTTTGTGAAAGACAACATACAATGAGACTATTATTGTCACTTTTCAACATTTATAGGAAAGTTGAATTCTAGAGCTGTGAAAGTAGTCTCATTGACAATAGTAGTATCACTACAACCACTGAGAAAGTAGGGAAGCATACTAGGTATTTGGATGTGTATGCTTTGTAAAAGACAACATACAATGAGACTATTATTGTCACTTTTCAACATTTATAGGAAAGTTTAATTCTAGAGCTGTGAAAGTAGTCTCATTGATCAATAGGAAAGTTGAGCTGGTTGAATCAATACTACTATTGTCACTTTTCAATGAGAATTTGAACCATACTACTATTGATCAATGAGACTACTCTTCTGAGATTACTATTGATCAATGAGACTACTATTTGAGGTATTTTGATCAATGAGACTACTATTTGAAGCATACTATAGTAGTCTCAACTATTGATCAATGAGACTACTATTGATGAATCTACTATTCATCAATGGACTACTATTTGAGGTATTATGATCAATGAGACTACTAGTATCAAACTACTATTGATCAATGAGACTACTATGTGAAAGTAGTCTCAGAACTGGTTGAATCAATACTTGAAGAGTAGTCTCATTGATCAATGGTTGATCAATACTATAGTAGTTGATTCAAATTTCCAGTAGCGAAACGTGTGTTCGTGAGGTATTTTGCAACTCAGAAGAGTTATGTATACTGGAGCCCAATTGAAGAGACTCTTTGTGAGTATGGGCATGTTATGTAGAGAATTTGAACCATACTACACTGTGGAGGTGGATTCAGGTTTCGGTGACAATCACTGAAGATATGAGTCAAGAGAGAGTGAGTAGTAGTGGTGATATAGTGGTGCAAGTTGGCACAATGCCATGTCCTGTGATATGAGATGAATCAACTGAGAAGACAGAAATCAAGAAGGTTGAACCCAGAGGTGGTGGGATTCAAGCTGAAGGTGAGCTAAGAGTGTATACTTGGAGGAAGAAACAAACTGAGGGAACATAGTTTGTAGTGTCAATAAGTCTTTTATCCCGGTCTTTCCCAACTCTTGAGATGCCTACACCATTCACTTTTAATTCAAAACTTTTAGGTGATATTGTTCCTCCGTTTACTCCAACGTTAAGGAGGTTTTACCGCAGCTATGCGGGGCATCTTTCTGATCGTTTTGGGTGGGGAATTGACATTGCTAACTTTGTTTCTTATTCTAACATCTCATCTTTACATGAAATATTTATTGCATCAATGGACTCTGTCTCTATACCCAAGTGTTGGCAGGTAGCTAAGGAGAATCCCAAGTGGAAGCGACAATGCATGAAGAGTTTGGGGCTCTTAATAAAAATCAAACATGGGAGATTGTACCACTACCAACAGAGAAGAAAACTGTTGGGTACAAGTGAATCTTCTTGGTGAATCAAACTTCATAAGGGAAGATGTAGAGATATAAAGCTCAACTAGTGGCAAAAGGGTATAGTCAGATATATTACATTGACTATGATGAAACCTTTGTACCAGTAACAAAGATGAGCACAATAATGACACTGGTTTCTCTGACAGTGAATGGTGGATGGAGGTTACACTAACTTGATTTGAAGAATGTTTTTCTTCATGAGATCTACTTGAGGAGGTATATATGGAGATGCCACCAAGATTTAGTACATCCCAAGCAGTGAGCAAAGTGTGTAGGCTCAATAAGTCAATATATGGTTTGAAGCTGTCTTCTCGAGCATGGTTTGATAAGTTTAGAATGACGATGATTGACATGGGATATCAGCAGATCAATATAGATCATACGGTGTTCTTTTGATGACATGAATGCCACATTATCATACTTGCTGTGTATGTAGATGACATAGCTGTCATCGGTGATGATGAGACAGAGATTGCTCATATGAAAGGAAGACTGGATTCAATTTGAGGTAAAGGATCTTGGACAACTCATATATTTTTTTGAGATTGAAGTGACATGTGGTTCTGACAGGATGATCTTATTTCTGAGAAAATATATACCATATCTCCTCATGAAAACAGGTATGTGGAGGTGCAAACTTGCAGTCTCTCTAATTGATCAGAAGATCATGCTGAGTGCAGAGGCAAGAGAACCTGTTGATCGTGAGAGGTACTATAAACTGGTGGGCCGCCTGATCTATTTGTGCTACACTCAACCTGATATTTCTTTTGCAATA
This sequence comes from Phalaenopsis equestris, assembly GCF_001263595.1. Classification (NCBI taxonomy): domain Eukaryota; kingdom Viridiplantae; phylum Streptophyta; class Magnoliopsida; order Asparagales; family Orchidaceae; genus Phalaenopsis; species Phalaenopsis equestris. Next base: position 398,602 of record NW_018164536.1, read on the forward strand.
AGTGTGGTGAGCCGTTGCATGCATGATCTAAGGAAGGGTCATATAGATGCAGTGTATCAGATCCTGAGATACTTGACAAGTGCACCAAGAAAGGGGTTGATCTTTACGAAGAATGTGCATGTAGACATTAAAGACTTTTGTGATTTTGACTGGGCAAGTTGTGCAGATGACAAACCATTCATATCAGGATACTGCATGTTTGTAGGTGACAACTTAGTCTCGTGAAAGAGCAAAAAATAGTAAGTTGTAGCAATATCAACAACAGAGACAGAATACAGGACCATGACATTAGGAGATTCTGACATGATGTGGCTGAAAGCCTTGTTGGTTGAACTCAAAGTGTAGCTGGGAACTGAAATGATTTTGAAGTTAATTCCTTTATATCTATATATTAAGGGTGCAAACGAATCGAGTTGAGCTTGAGCTACCGCCAACTTCAGTTTGAGCTTGATTAGTTTTATTGAGCTCGAGTTTTATTTGTACCAATTCAAGCCGGCTTGCTTATCATATAAGAGAGATACAACAACAACAACAACAACAACAAAGCCTTAATTCCACTACGTGGGGTCGGCTACATGAATCCTTTTTCTCCATTGCGTCCTATTTAGTGTCATATTTTCATTTAGTTCTAGTAAATTAAGATCATTTTTAATACAATAAGCCCAAGTCTTCCTAGGTCTACCTCTGCCTTTCTTAACACAAGTCAAATCTAAAACATCTACTCTCCTAATCGGACCATTAGATGGTCGACGTTTAATGTGACCAAACCATCTAAGACGACTTTCTCTAATTTTGTCTGTCACAGGAGCTACACCAACCCTATCACGAATATATTCATTCCGCATTTTGTCTCTAAGTGTAAAGCCACTCATCCACCTAATCATTCTCATCTCGGCAACACTTAACTTATTATTATGCTTCTCTTTTAAAGGCCAACATTCAGCGCCATAGAGCATTGCAGGTCTCACCACCATCTTATAAAATTTTCCTTTCAGTCTTAGCGGTACTTTTCTATCACACAAAAAACCCGAAGCATTCCTTCACTTCAACCAACCAACTTGAATTCTACTATTAACATCCCCATCTATATCACCATCGCTTTGGACAACGGACCCAAGATATCTAAATCGTTCACACCTTTTAATAATTTGATCACCCAAAGTAACACTTCTGTCACTAGAGCTATTAATACTAAAATTACATTCCATGTATTCAGTTTTAGTTCTACTTAAACGAAGGCCTTTAGACTCCAATGTAGACCTCCATAATTCAAGTTTTTCCTGGGCGTTTTCTCTCGTTTTATCCACGAGAAGAATATCATCAGCAAAAAGCATACACCAAGGTACATCCTCTTGTACATGTCCAGTAAGACGATCCATAACTAAAGCAAAAAGATAAGGGCTTAAAGTCGATCCCTGATGTAAACCAACAGAAATAGGAAAATATTTTGTCAATCCTCCTTCAGTTTGAACACAAGTAACAGCTCTAGTATACATATCTTTAATGACTTGAATATAAGTCATATCAAACATTTCTTCTCGAGAACTCTCCAAAGGATATCTCTTGGAACCTTATCGTAAGCTTTTCTAAATCAATAAAAATCAAATGTAGATTCTCCTTATTATCTCTGAACTTCT
>NW_018164536.1:402043-410479 GCF_001263595.1 Phalaenopsis equestris
TAACTTCTTTACCCGCATTCGTCCGTAATGTGGGAACCCTTGCTTATTTAACACTACACCCGGGCGCCGGTGTAGCGACCCTTGCACACTTTTCACTGTATTCAGGCTATACAGCGCGTCGCTTCCAGGGGACGCCCTAGCACTTACACAATGATCAAAAGGATTCATGCAGTGTTAAATGGAGGGGTGCAACACGAGGACTTCCCAGGAGGTCACCCATCCTAGTACTACTCTCGCCCAAGCACGCTTAACTGCGAAGTTCTGATGAGATCCGGTGCACTGGTGCTAGATAATAATATTAATTTATGGTAGTGATATAATAAAATTATATATAGAATGAGCAATTAGGAGATATATAATAAGAAATCACTTAATATAAAATACAAAATATTATTTTTAAATATTTTAATACTTTTAAAGAAAAAATATTCAAATATAGTATTTATCGAATATATTTTATACTAATATTTTTTAAACAAGCTAGCTCACGTGCTAAGGAGTTGAGTCGAGACTAATTTGAGCTTGGCTTATTAGCTCAATTAATGAGCCGCTTATTGAGCCAAGCTCGAGCCGGCTTGTATGTATGTATGTATGTATGTATGTATGTATGAGCCGCTTATTGAGCCAAGCTCGAGCCGGCTTGTGTGTGTGTGTGTGTACATTATATACTTAATTAGATACAGAAAAATACATAGTATCAAGTGGCTAGAGAGCAACCAAATTCCAATATGTTCCCCAGCTGGAGTTGGTCCTCATTCTTCTTCTTCCTCCTGGAATAGTCCTGTCATTCCTCTTCCGAAGATTGGCTCACCTGATCTTGGTCTAAAGTGTGCTGGAGATGTGCAGGTAGTACCCACAATAGGTTCTAGTATATGTGAAGCATGAGTTGCCTCTACACCGGAAACTTCCTGAAGAAGTGGAGCTACGATACTCTTCTGATTGTCAGTCTGAACACTATCATTTGTAGGTAATAATCTATCAGTATTGTTTCCTATGGGGTTTGAAGGTGTCAACATCACATCACTCGCAGTAACAATAACAATAGTGTCATGGGGTAGTGTCATGGTAACAATAGTGTCATGGGGGGGTTCCTTAGGGGCAATATATACCTCATGTATGGTAGTATCCTCCGCAGATGGAACTAAAATGTTCAGAGCAGTGAGGTTAGAGCCATCCTTATTCACTTGAACCTTAGATTTCAAATTTGGATGAAACTTGTGGCATTTTTCAAGGACATAAATAACATCTTACAGTGGGTCCGTGCTCCATGACGATTTGTTGCCAATAAGAACTCCCAAGTCCCATCTGACATAATATATGGCTTAGGCCCCGTTTGGGGCAGTTTATAAGTGCAGGCTGGGTTTTGAAAAGACCCATAGTGTTTGTTTCCAGCATTCGAAGTGCGTTTTACGCGGCCGCGGGATCGACTCCACGGCCGCGGGATCGACCCCACGGCCGCGCATTAGATCTGCGTTTCGGCTAGTTTTTCCTTCCGTGCCCTCAGCTCGGCTCTCTCCCTTGCTCAACCTACAGACCTCCACAACTTGTTTTAAATTCTAATAAATTAAAACGAAAATGGTGTTTCTAAAAGAAAAAAAAAATTGTGCATCTTTAGGACAATTCAAAGCATGCTTTATGTTAAGAATATTAAGCAGGAAATTTGGGTTAAGTGCATTGCAAGCTATTACTCTTGTCATGTATAGACTTCTCTCATAATTATGAATAATACTTTACCTAATGAGAAGTTTTTGATGAAAGACGACCAAATATTTTTCTTCTTTGAATATTTGTTAGATTAACTTTGTCCGTAAATTTGATATATTTTTCAAATGCATGATAATAAATTTATCAGGCAGATGTCTTTTACTCATAACGAGTCTAGAAAATTTTGAAGGTGTACTGATCCAATTACATTACAGATATGCATCTCTAAATGTGTTTTTTATTGGAGCAATTCATGATGGATTCTTGATAAATTTCTTCTGTAGTTTGTCTCTAATTTTGAAGCAAAAAGGACATTAAAGATGATACTTGTCCATCGTCTTACCTTTAAGGTTGCTCGAGACTCTTCTACTCCCTTTCATTCTCTTAGAAAAGTTGTCGGAAGTCTAGTGTTCATGATCAAGCTTTAAAGAGGAAACAAGATGCTGTTAGAGTTAATTGTGTTATTTTGAGAATCTTTAACTAAGTTTTATAGTAGAAGATAAAGAGGAAGCCTGTTGAGATGTATGGTGATTGGATGATTGAAAATTTTCTTATAAGGCTTATTATTTTAGTACTTTTCTATTAATAAATAGACAACCCGTCTTTCAAAATGGCCAAGGATATCAGTTTTTGGAAATATACCCTAGAGAAGCAAATGGACTTGATTCTCTTTTCTTTTAACATTTCTTCGATTTTACGGAAGCGGGTTTGGAAGATGAAGAGTGAGATTGGTAGGTTTTCTTCTGATTTTTTTAGAAAACCAACTTACAGATAATTTTACAAAAATGTTTGCTGACAGATCACCTCCATATTGTAAGAAGCAAGTTTGATCTTCATGAGTTCGGCATTAAGTGGGACTCTTCAATTTAATGTCTCTTACGTAAAAAATGATCATCCTTTTTGGTTCTCTTATTCCTGAGAAAGGTGAGTATGAAGTTACACATTTAATATAGGTGGATGGATCTTCACCGCAGCTTCTAACATCCAAGGTCTTTATCTACTAAGCTAGCTAGCACCCACTCCAAATATTCTTACAATAATTATACTTTCTATAATCATTATTCTCCATATCTTTCTTTTGATGATATGGTTTGAATTTCTTCTTTTTGATTTTCTCAGCCTTGATCAAATGTTATTGATTGTGACTTCCTTGTGTGAAAGCTAGAATTATTCTATGCATTGAAATGTAGAATGAAGTTGCAGTTGATCCAAATGATGAATCCTTTTAGGATGTAGGATCCTTTATTGTCTGAGATTAATTTAAAAAATTCTTGTTTAGCTGTAATTCCGTATGCTTGTATTTGTTGATACACCAGAACAGGTTAAATTTTTTTTGCTCTTTCTCCTAACTTATTCCTGCTCGCAGCTAAATAAACACTTTTGCATAATTCTTCTTCGAGTTTCTATTTCAAGTTTTGCTCGTATGAATAGAATGCTCAGGTTTTTCCCAACTAAGCCGTAGAGCACTGGCATCAATTTTTTATGTGCTTTGTCTGCAAGGAATTCTATCCCTTAATAGTTTGGTGACTTTGATTTCTCCATACATTTTTATCTTTACTCTTTCTCAGCTATTATTTAGATTGCCATCTGTTTTTCTACGAATGACCAAGGTTTGATATCTTTAAATTGTTTTGATTCTGGGCTACTGGAATTTTATAGTTATTTCATCATAAGATTCATGTCTTGTAATGCCTTTAGATCGGGCTTTTGTCTGGATTTTGATTGATGGGAGGAGGCAATATTATCACTTTTAGTTGTTAACGTGCAATATTGGTTATTACCGTTCTTCTTTCATAGGGGCCATCGTCCCAAATCTCAATAATCTGCGTGATAGGGCTGCTTTATTTGTGTTACAATATTTTCTTCTTGTAAACAATCCTAATTGATTTCTTTGTTGTAGGATGATTCTTATCTGGAGAGTTACATCAGTACCATTGGAGTCGATTTTGTAAGGCTATTTATTTACTCTTGTGGACCGTGCATTAGATTTAGTTCCAGTAAATAATCATGTTTTTCATTTGTATGCAGAAAATACGCACTGTCGAGCAAGATGGAAAGACTATTAAACTTCAGATTGTGAGTTACATAAAATTTTACAAGTATATGATCTTTGTGTTGGCTGAAAGCACGCTATTATTTATTTATTTTCCCAACAAGTGATGAAATTGTTACGAATTCATAAAGCAACTTCTATAGGATAGTAGAGCAGTCAAATAGTAGGGATTGGTCAATATTTTTATAATCCTCCAGTTATCATTATGTTATTTAACAGTACTTTCATGTTTGTGGAAATAAAGTTTTCTACATTACTGAAGGTTCAAAACAGTTGGATTATCTTCAAGTGTTGACTTATATAATTCATTTGTTACTATATGGGGAATTTCTTTTTTTTTTTCTCTCTCTTTTAGCTTTGAACAAGGCTATTAACTAGAGCTTTTCCTTGAGATCTTTTTCTCTCTCTCTCTTTTAGCTTTGAACGAGGCTATTAACTAGAGCTTTTCCTTGAGATCTTTTTTTGGTAAGATTTATATACATACTACTTAATTCCTATGTATTTGCATATCTAACACCCGAACTTCAGTTTTTATATATGTCATTTTACCTTTGTATGAAAATGTTTATTTCACTTTTAAAAGTTGATGTACTGGTATCTTTGAAGTGATATGAAAGATTTGGGTGGTATAAATGCAAAAAAGTGAGTTTATGTGTTGGATATGTAAATACATAGGAATTAGGTGTTATGTATTTAAATGCCCATTTTCTTGATGAAAAAGCGCATTGCTTCGTTTACCCATATCTGAATTCTGTGCATAATTCATGCACTTCTGCTAGAATTTTAGTTTTGAGCGCTTTGTGATTTATTTTATTTTGATATATGATTTCCACAAATGAGGTGTTTCACACAATTTTGCAACAGTGGGACACTGCCGGGCAAGAACGCTTCAGGACAATTACCAGTAGCTACTATCGTGGTGCGCATGGGATAATCGTATGCACTTCCTGGCTTTCACTTCCTTTATTAGAACTGTTTAAATCCTTTTACCATTAGAAAATTAAACGCCGAATCATCTTAATGGTTCTATCAGGTCGTTTATGATGTAACGGACCAGGAAAGCTTCAACAATGTCAAGCAATGGTTGAATGAAATTGACCGCTATGCTAGTGACAACGTTAACAAGCTTCTTGTTGGAAACAAATGTGATCTTACTGCAAATAAAGTTGTATCTTACGAGACAGCAAAGGTAATCCCAGAAATACTAAATATTATTATGGGCATTCACATGCATACCACTCGATAGTTATGTATTTACAGATGTAACACCTAACTTTTGACATTTATAGTTCCGAAATCTTCTATATCACATCAAAATACCAACATTTTAACTTCTAAAAAGTGAAATATATCTTTTCATGCATAGGTAAGGTGGTATGTGTGTAAAAATTGAATTTTAGGTGTTAGATATGTAAATACACAGGAATTGAGTGGTGTGTATGTAAATCTTCTATATTATTATTAGGCTGTATTTGACATTGAACTTTTGAATGCATAATACCCCAGTTTTGATTGCTCCCTACTCGAGTAAAATTGTCAGTTTTCTATGCCATTACTTTTAGGGAAATTTACGTGCACACAACATAATTCTTATGTATTTACATATCTAATATCTGAGCTTTTATATTTACATGCATACCACTTTGGTGTAATAAACCTATGCTTGAGGATGTGTATTCCACTTATAAAAATAAGTGATAGTGGTATTTTTTATGTGTTATTAAAGATACGAGTGTTAGGCATTAAAATATGAAAGTTTGGGTATTAGATGTGTAAATACATAAGAATTTTGTGGTATGTATGTAAATGCCCCTTACTTTTAATGAATCTCTATTAAAATGAGAACAAAGAGACTGCATTATACTATTTAAGCCTACGACTCATTAAGGCCTAATTGTTCTTTTTTTTTTCTCCTAAAAAAGTTCAGACATATCTTTTTTATTTGAATGAACTTTAGGCTTTTGCTGATGAGATTGGAATACCATTCATGGAGACCAGCGCCAAGAATGCTACTAATGTTGAACAGGCTTTCATGGCCATGGCTGCAGATATCAAGAACAGGTCAGCTACCATCTTTTCAAATATGTACATACATACCACTAAATCCCTATGTATTTACATACACACCGCCTTACCTATGCATGAAAAAAAAGTAAAGTTTAGCTGCTAGATATGTAACTGCATAGGAATTGGATGGTATGTATGTAAATATCCCCATCTTTACTTACCTTTACCACATCTAAATAAAAAACTCCTATTTTATTTCTTCTTGGTGGTTTTGTTTCAGGATGGCGAGTCAGCCAACCATGAACAGCGCAAGACCGCCGACAGTTCAAATCCGCGGACAACCTGTTAGCAACCAAAAGAGCTCATGCTGCTCTTCCTAGAGGTTCTCATTGTTCTGTAAACATAGTGTTCAGTTTCATATATTGAAATCATGACAAAACGCCTTTTTCTGCCTGATTGTTTGCCTCATTGCACCTTAGAACTATTATAAAATCTCATTCTTTCCATTTATACAATTATTTCTATTGTGGACCCCTTAAAAAAGAAAATTAGGTCTTTATAATTGTATGTAATTTTACTGTACTATTCATGCTCGTGCAAATATGATCTTCATTAATTTTATGTGGTATGGTTGTTGAAATTGAACTGAATCTGGCCATACAGAGCATGGTCGTTGATGCGTGCCTTCATAAATTTGCATACGTTTAACTGGGTCGAATGGAAGTTAAAACTGAGGAAATATTAAATAATAAAATTGTTTTAATATAGTTTATGTAATATTGTAATGATATAATATAATATTTTAATTTATTTATTATGTAATATTTTAGTTTAACACAATAGAATGTTGGATATTTTTAATCTGACTTATAATTGAAGTTATAGGACAGTGATTTAATTGTTTTTCTCTTTTTCTTTTTTTTTTAATTGTAATTATTTAATTTAAAAGAAAAGGCTACTGGTCAGTTCTATACAACTGTGATTTAGATTTAGGGTATGTTTGGGGCAGGTTGAAAAATAATCTACTGTTTAAAAAGTTGCGGACTGCAGCTAAAAAGTTGTTATCACATCTAGCTAAAAATGATGTGAAAATGCTAATTTTAACCGTTTTAAAATGTAGTTTTTTTTTTAAAAGCTGGCAAAATGCGGCTTTCCCAAACAGAGTACGTTTTGAAAACGCACAACCGAACAAGCTGCCCTAAATGGGGCTTTAAGCTTCGTTTGAAAGAGTTTAGCTGTTCACGTTGGCAGAATATAGAAGGCCACTTGCAATCTAAAAGGTGAAAGATTCAGAAATGTTTCTCATCCTAACAAAAGTTTTGTTAATAAAAACAGTGACAAATTGCCTTTGTTACAAATATATTTGTTTATTTTTGTATATGCAGACATTTTGAACGTTAAAGTACATGAATTATCAATGATTATTTTTAATAACTTCCAACATTTTTATCAAAGAAGGTTTACACACATGCCACTCAATTTTTATTTATTTACATATATAACACAAAAACATACATGCCTATGAAAAAGGTATAATTTTTTATTTATTTTTAATGTTAAAATAATGATATATTTGATGTGATATGGAAGACTAGGGTGCTATAATATAAAAAATAAAATAAAATTTTGTTATAATAGATGTAAACACATTAGAATTATGTGGTATATATGTAAACACCCCTTTCATTAATACGTTTAGCAGGAATCTCAGCCTACCATTTTTTTTTTCACTTTTTCACGAGCGCATTCACTTTTTTTTTATGACCACACCAACTATTTATTGACCGTTGAAAGTGTTGAATAAAGGTACTGCCTCTATATATCATCATAGCCACGTTTATTGCATAAATAAAATCACATGTGCCATTAAATGAATTGACACCCCAAACTCTCTTTCTAGTGCCCATTTTCTCTTAATATTTCTAGCATGTCATTTTAGAGCCATCATATGATTTGAATTTCAGAAAACAATCATCCCATAAATACATTTTAACAAATTATGAATAGGAAATAGTTTTTACATATTTTAATAACTTCACATTCAAAACCTTGTAATTATGATATATTTTAACAGAGCAGGGCTAGCACATTATTGGAAAGTATTGACTTTAGATATAAAAGTCCGCTCAAGAACACAACTTATCATACATTCGACATTGCGTATTGTAGCGAAGGACGGGTCATTCCTTCGCATTGTGCATGCTGGTTAATATTTATATGCATAACACTTAAATATTTGATATTACATAAACGAAAGATTCACTATAGTTATTTTTTAGAGGTGAAAATGAGTATTCAAGTTTAGATTTATGAGATTACAATGTTATGACTAAAAATATAAAATTAACTTAACCCCATCCATACCATGCCGCTGCATTTCATGCAATCATAGTCAATAATTTCTTATGCTTTCAGAATGAAATTTTATCTTCTCAAAAGGGCTCAAATGATCATTCAAAATTGAGATTTTGTTTTCATGCTCTGCTTCTCTTCCTTGGAAGCCAATTGCTCCTCAATGTTTATCCTAAGAAGAACTGTACAGACAACTGAGGACAAGGATGACCAAAATATACGCATCCCGAAGAGCCGTCGCTTCCTGGGGACAGTACTGTAAACATTTATTAATAATTTTCACTTATACAAAATAACAAGTGCAGATACTCTTCAGACTT